>NC_064634.1:121523879-121827901 GCF_023864275.1 Schistocerca cancellata
ATATTGATTAGGGACTAATCACATTTACACCGAAGTTACAGATTCATGCCATATCATCATAATGTTGTGTCGGACCTCCTTTCACCCGCGTAGTGCAGCATCTTGACGCGGCAAGGACTCACCAAATCGTTGTATGCCCCTGCAGAATTGCTGAGTTCTGCTGCCTCTATAGCTGTCCGTAATTACGGGAGAGGCAATTCTGACGTTACGGCTAATAATGGAAGCAAGGCCAAAGAAAATCAAGACACTTTCATAGGATTTGTCGACCTGGAAAAAGCGTTCGACAATATAAAATGGTGCAAGCTGTTCGAGATTCTGAAAAAAGTAGGGGTAAGCTATAGGGAGAGACGGGTCATATACAATATGTACGACAACCAAGAGGGGATAATAAGAGTGGACAATCAAGAACGAAGTGCTCGTATTAAGAAGGGTGTAAGACAAGGCTGTAGCCTTTCGCCCCTACTCTTCAATCTGTACATCGAGGAAGCAATGATGGAAATAAAAGAAAGGTTCAGGAGTGGAATTAAAATACAAGGTGAAAGGATATCAATGATACGATTCGCTGATGACATTGCTATCCTGAGTGAAAGTGAAGAAGAATTAAATGATCTGCTGAACGGAATGAACAGTGTAATGAGTACACATAATGGTTTGAGAGTAAATCGGAGAAAGACGAAGGTAATGAGAAGTAGAAGAAATGAGAACAGCGAGATACTTAACATCAGGATTGATGGTCACGAAGTCAATGAAGTTAAGGAATTCTGCTACCTAGGCAGTAAAATAACCAATGACGGACGGACCAAGGAGGACATCAAAAGCAGACTCGTTATGGCAAAAAAGGCATTTCTGGCCAAGAGAAGTCTACTAATATCAAATACCGGCCTTAATTTGAGGAAGAAATTTCTGAGGATGTATGTCTGGAGTACAGCATTGTATGGTAGTGAAACATGGACTGTGGGAAAACCGGAACAGAAGAGAATCGAAGCATTTGAGATGTGGTGCTATAGACGAATGTTGAGAATTAGGTGGACTGATAAGGTAAGGAATGAGGAGGTTATACGCAGAATCGGAGAGGAAAGGAATATGTGGAAAACACTGATAAGGAGAAGGGACAGGATGACAGGACATCTGCTAAGACATGAGGGAATGACTTCCATGGTACTAGAGGGAGCTGTAGAGGGAAAAAACTGTAGAGCAAGACAGAGATTGGAATACGTCAAGCAAATAATTGAGGACGTAGGTTGCAAGTGCTACTCTGAGATGAAGAGGTTAGCACAGGAAAGGAATTCGTGGCGGGCCGCATCAAACCAGTCAGTAGACTGATGACCAAACAAAAAAAAAAAAAAAAATTTACGAAAGTGTTGCCGGTGCTGAATATTTGCGCGAGCTAACCGCCACATTGTGTGCCATAAATGTTCGACGGAATTCATGTCGGGCGATCTGGGTAGTCGAATCATGTGCCGAAACTCTCCAGAATGTGCTTCAAACCAATGGCGAACATGTGACCGATGACATGGCGCATTGTTATCTGTAAAAATGTCATCGTTGTTTGGGGACAGAAAGTTCTTGAATAGCTGCAGATGGTCTCCAGGAAGCCGAACACAGTTATTTAGTCAGTGAACAGTTCAATTGGTCCAGAGAAACCCCTGCATTCCATGTAAACACAACGCGCATTATGGAGCCATCACTAGCTCGCAAAGTGACTTGCTGACAACTTGCGTCCATGGCTTTGTGGGGTCCGCACCAGACTCGAATCCTTCCATCAGCTCTTACCAGTTGAAATCGGGACTCATCTGACCATACCACGATTTTCCCGGCGCCTAGGGTCCAACCGGCATTATCACGACCTAGGAGAGGCGCTGCAGTCAATCTCGTGCTGTTAGAAAACGCACACGCATCGGTCGTTGCTGCCATAGCGCATTAGTGTCAAATTTTGCCGCACTGAACTAACTGATACGTTCGTGATGTCTCCCAAATTTATTTCTGCGGTTATTTCACGCAGTGTTGATTGTCTGTTAGAACTGACATCGCTGAGCAAACGCCGTTGCTGTGGGTCGTTAAGTGACGGCCGTCGGCCACTGTCTTGTCCGTGACAGAGGGTGAGAAGTAATGCCTGATATTTGGTATTCTCTGAACACTCTTGACACAGTGCATATTGGAATATTGAATTCGCTACCGATTTCCGAAATGAAATGTCCCATACGCATAGATCCAACTGCCATTCCGCGTTCAGAGTCTGGTAACGGCTGTCGTACAACCATAATCACGTCGGATGGCTTTTCACATGATTCACCTGAGTACAAATGACAGCTCCGCCAATGCACTGCCCTTTTATAGAATGTGTGTGTGATGCTTCTACCAACCGTATATTTGCATAGAGCCATCTCATGGCTTTCATCACCTCAGTGTGTTGAATGCTGGACTACACTTCAAAGTGACACAAATTCATGACTATTTTTCAACATACTTGTTCACCATGTCCCTGTAAACAATAGTTGGAGATTGCTACCAATCGCTCTATCCTCTACTTTTGAAATACTTTCCCTGATCACGGAGCCATTTGAGAATTGCTGTGTGAAGATACTCGTCAGAAAATCTCCTTCCCCCAAAATGTTGTTTCATCTTGACGAGATGATAGAAATTGCGTGCTGCGATGTCTCCACTGTTAGTATCACCCATGTCTGTGAGTCTACAATGAATCTGTTGGTAACATGTCACGACGGTTGGGCGCCACATTGCATTTGTTCCATGTACGGCTGGACCATCACTGTAAATCTGTGTGAAATTTAGACGTTTCACTCCTAACAATCATCCTGCCCTGCATACTTCATCTCTTTAGTATGTCTTCGGTTGTTGCGCCATGTTCCTGGCACGCTGCGGTGCACCTATTAACCGTACAGCTGGGGAATGAGATCTGCAGGACACCAGGAACATGTGCCGTCTTCTGACAACGCATCATTCTAGTTAGCGTCTGACGACACGTGTAACTTACTTTATCACGTCCCTACGTAAATATTTGGATTTGACATCTATTCCTTCATGTGTATTCCATAGGTCGGTGATGGGACCTGGTTGTTTAATAGTCTTCCTGTAAGGGATTTCCGGGAAAACTACATCTTTTTAAGACATATCTTTCGTCGTCAAAAACTTAATAAAGCCACTGTCCGCGAAGACTAGGCTCTACTGGGCCTTTTACTCGCCATTCTCGACGAACACGTGCCACGACATACTGCCTGAAGATTCCGTCGTCTTCTATGCGATAATTTTAATACAAAAACACAGATGTTTCCAATAATAAGCTACGTATGTCACAACATTGGTCACCGGCATCTTTTTCTGTTATCTTGAAATGTTTAACAGAGCTCTTCGCGAAATGTACATATTTTGTGGAATTATTATCAGATGCCAAATTTACCTTCGTGTATTTTTTGTCAAGCAAGCAATAACCAGTCAGGAAACGAGTTTAAGCTCAGGTCCTTGACCAGCGTCTACATGCCGCTGTCAACAAATCGCTTTAAAACATTATTTATTCAAACGAAAGTAGTGACGATAAGGTTGAAATGTACTATTGAAAGGAAGGTGGAACTATCACTGATATTTAATGGCTTTGTAAAGCGATATTACCTTCTAACAGAAGGAACAACTCCTACAACAAAGCACGAAAACAGCAGATATTTTGTACGACGACAAAAATAGGTTCTACGAATCAATAGTCAATTGTTATAAAACGTAACAAGTAGTAACTGCAGAGTATGGAAATGAGTCTTGGAAACAGTAAATATAGAAATAACAAAAGATGCACTCTATAGAAGGAAGACATCTAAGACATTGTAAAAGACTTATAAAAGAACGTAAAACTGGAAATGTTAAATTTCTGTGCCGTCAGTGATCAAAATATGAATTTCCGAGATAAAAGGAAAAATGTACGTCATGGCACACGGCGCCCTTAAGCGCCAAAGGTAATTTAAGTGCACAATACACACTGAAATGCCAAAGAAACAGACACACCTGCCAAATATCGTGTAGCGCCCCCCCCCCCCCCCCACCCACCCCCGCGAGCACGCAGAAGCGCCACAACACGGCGTAATACGGGCTCGACTAATGTCTGAAGTAGTGCTGAGGGAATCGAAACCACGAATCCTGCAGAGCTGTCCACAAATCCGTAAGGGTACGAGGGGGTTGAGATCTCTTCTGAACAGCACGTTACAACGCATCCCGGAAATGCTCAATAATGTTAATGTCTGGGGAGTTTGGTGGCCAGCGGAATTGTTTAAGCTCAGAAGAGTGTTCGTGCACGCACTCTGTAGCACTTCTGGACTTGTGGTGTGTCGTATTGTCCTGCTGAAATTGCCCAACTCCGGCGGAATGCAAAACGGACATGAATGGATGCAGCTGATCAGACAGGATGCATACGTACGTGTCACCGGTCAGAGGATCCGGGGCCCCATATTATTCCAACTGCACACGGCCAACACAATTACAAAATTCAAGAGGCTATCTTCATACCCGTACAAGTCCATCCGATCGATGCAGTTTGAAACGAGACTCATCCGACCAGGCAAAATCTTTCCCGCCATCAACAGACCTATGTCGGTTTTGACTGGCCCAGGCGAAGCGTAAAGCTTTGTGTCGTGCAGTTGTCAAGGTACAAGAGCAGGCCTTCCGGAACCAACAAACTTGTGGTATAGTACATGAAAGAGAAAATGGAAATTATTTCTGACCCTTTTAGAAAATTATCGCATCCTTTTTTGAGCCTCTATTTTTGGATAAAACGCAACAATGTTGTTACTTTAATCCTTGGTCTTCATTCATCGTAGAAACGAACTTTCAGGTCGTATTTAAAATTTCACCTAAGGATTTATAACTCTGATATTTCTGCGAACGTCTTAGAATTCGCATATCTGTATGAAGTGCCTTGGGTTCGTATTTTAAGCTTTACCAAAAATTCAGTGTTGATACTTGTCGGTTTCTTCCACCTACGACAGAAATCAGTAAGAAATACTTCGTTAGACATAGAATAATACATACTCTTACAGGCATGAATTTGTACATCATGTCTGGAGAATATTAAAACCAGGACTAGTATAGACGAACTGCATGTAAGTATTTAACAAAGAATGAAATGAGCAACAAACTTAACAGCTAATAAGCACAAAATGTACGCTGAGTTTTTATGAGACTTAGTGAGATTTATTTGGTATCTATCGTGCTGTACTCGCTATATTTGTTGTTGAACGGTCGCTTAAAGGTTTTTGTAACATTTCAATAAAACAACTGACGCAAACTGTGTCAGATTCATCCTCCAATTCTATTCGTGCGGTCCGAATGACTTAACCAAATTGTGGTGTGTATTATAATTTGTCCTATAATGTATAAATAACTTTTCAAAACAGAATGAAAGAACGAAGCTACAAATGACGATAACGCTGATTACTTTGAGGTGAAAGTCTAGTACTGCTGTCCAGTTTTGTGTCTAGACATGAATAAAGTTAGACCTAATGAAGATGTAGCTGTGGAAACGGACAGCAAGATGAATTTGTCTGGTTGCAGATGATACTGTTTGTGCATGCTGACTCAGACCTACAGAAGCTGAATTACCTATTTCGAAACATAGTGCCCATCGTTGACATCCTAAAGTACAAGTACTTTACTATCAGGTCGAAAATTAAACGAAAAAATAAAACAACATTTTACTCACGATGACTGTTCTCGCACAGCAGTGCTGTTCATTCAGTTAGCTGTCGAAATACAGTAAGCGTTCCCTAATTTCTTTTACCATGTAATGCGGCTACAGTCTCAAATATTATACCGCTAGAAATGTTACCTCTGAAGAGCAGCGTAATAGAATGTTTGTTTCTGCCACACATAATTAAACTGAGAATAACTTAGCACAGATGTATATATTTAGGTTTGTGCAACAGTAAAACAATCAACAAACACTTGACGTTTCAAATTATGGGTATATAAGTGGAAAGTTCGTGAAATACATAAATTTTTGTCTCCTTCCCATTATAATACTACTGTCCGTTTATCGATGGTTGTTAATGCCGAAAAAGCTTTTAATGGACTACAGTATTTGTTTTTAAAGCGGAAGAACAATCCATCATTGTCGTCACTACTGCTTGAATGCCATCAGTCGCAGAATATTTTCGCAAGGCCAACAGAAGGTTAAATTTATATTTATATATGTTTATGTTTATATATGTTATATTTCGATATCCATTTAAATCAACATAGGTTGCTCATGTAACTAATAAAAGCAATTTTTTGGTTCTTTCGTTATACTAATACTATTGGCAATGGCAGCAAGTGACATGGGCGTTCATCAATTAATCCTCCTTAAGAATATTGTGAGCGGGGTCGTATTGTTTTATCTGTAACTGTCTTGAAAGAATGATAGCTTGCATATACACTGGACACGTATGGAAAACAGGGTTCTTACATATGTGGCCTGGAACAGTGTGACGCAAGCGATCAGGACACTAAAGACAACCTGCGTCATGGCAATTGGATCCATCGCCTTCCCGACGAACTTCAGGTACCTGCAAACAGAATTCCTATATTCATAACATATAGTTATATGCGTCCACTGAATCGAATACATATTTGCATATAACTAGGGAAAATAGCTCAGATGGAAAGAGCACAACACTAATTTCATTAGGATAAATAATACTGTCGGACAGAAATCGTAATTTACAACATTATACATCAACGTGGTCTGAATGACATAAACGGAAAGATAGAACATTAGGAAATAACATACTGAGATGCTAATGAAAGACATGCATTACCAGTATGATACGAACATATAAAAATGGCCGGACAAAACAATAAAATTCAACTGTCGTAAAGCTTTACTCAAAGGATAAAATGCAGTCCGTTTGTGATGTGGGTAAATACGGGAATGAAACCCATAAGCTAATAAGATACGGTCCTTCAGCATCCTCAAAAATGTGAACTATTGAAATCTAATTCAAATTGTGTAGTGAAAGGCTGCTCACGAGATGCTAAACAATAATCTTCCTTTTTTCCCTTTCGTTATTTCCAAGATACGATATTCACAGGCTTGAAACGAAGCACGTGTTTGCTTTACACCGTTCTGAATTCACACAGTCAGGGATCATATACATCTCACGAAATCTAATCTCTAATAAGGTGTAATATATATGATCGATAGTGTAAAGGTCACTTAAGTCATATTTCTCCCTATTGAAGCTACAATAAACATAAAAGTTTGTCAGATGAAGATCTTTCCTATGTTATATTTCCCTGCATTCATCACAGTATTCATAAAGGAGCTGTGCATTATCTGATCTTAAATTCTTAAATCAAATTAAGCACGTTTCGAATTTGACGCACCACCGTATTTCATACGGACGTTAGATGATTTATAAATATTGTGGAAGCTTATTGTATCACCATTCGCGATGGCACTCTGTTCTCGTCAGTTAATTCAGTATCAAAAGAAGCGGATCTCCGCATCTATTTCTGGACAACACACCTGTTATTCGTTCCTTTGTTTAAATTAGGGTTCACCATTTTAAATTTATACGCACTTGAATATCGTCAAGAGTCACCAAATCAAATTTCTTGCGCGGCAAATAATCTTGCGTGAATGAAAACGAGCACAGCTCATTTCCGTTTTCAAAAACGGGGAAGAACGGATGCACAGAATTACAGTTTGATACCGACAACGTTCGTCTGTCGCAAGATCTTAGAGTATGTATTAAGCTCGAGTATTATGATGTTCCGCTCAATAATCACCACGGGTTCAGAAAAAACGACGCATCTGCAACACATCTTACTTCACTAATAGCGTGGTATCTTGAAAATATTAGATGCAGGTGAACAGCCAGGTCCTGAGTCCTTGAGTTCCAAAAGTTGCTCGATACTGTACCACAATGTAGGCTAAAACCAGGACACTAACATATCGGACGTTGTCACACATGTTTTAGTGGCTCGACTTTGATTAACGGACCGAAAGGGTTATACTATACGGTGAATTTGCAACGGAAGTGAAAGGAACATTGGGTGTGGCCCAAGAAAGTGTTACAGAACCATTAATGTTTTGCATGCACATAAACAATTTTCCAAATATTTGTTCATCGTTTGGTTTTGCTGCTCTTGTAGTGATCGTGTTTGCAGATAAAGTTACTGTATATAATGTTCTCCTGTTGTAGGACGCAGAATAGAGAAAAAGTTTGGATACGGTACATCTGCAGACAAATTCAGCAAGACAAGCATATATGAGTTTACATCCAACACTTGTCAGTCAGCGTGCATGAGGCAATCATACAGGAACTTTAAAATGAGATACTCAGGAAACCTCAGAGCTGAGAAGTAACATCTCCCATAGCACATTTTCTGGCCACCAAACAGCTCACAAGCATCACCCAACTAAAATATCAGGGGCAATCAAAATGTTTCCATTCAAAGGCCGTAAGTCGAGAATCAGTATGCCAGACAGGCAAAATCGCCTTGAGCGTTTAGGCAATCATGCCATCGACGCCACTGGTTGAAGTCAGCCGTTTAGTAAAACAATGTGTCTTGCTGCATGAAGAAGTCCGGAATTGCCTGCTGTATATCTTCGTGCGACAGGAATCGTCGATACTTCAAGGACTTTTCCAAGCGACCGAAGGTGTGATAGTCGCATGCGTGGAGATCGTGCGTATAGGACGGGTTTTCGAGTGTCTCCCATTTGAGTTGGCGTAATTTCTACTGACCTCTGAGATCAGCCGGCGTCTTGTGTCGAACCGCGACCAGAAACGAAGTTGGCGCATAATTCCACAACGGTGGGTTTAAACAGACATGCTGCTCCACGCATTACTCATTCTCTGATGAATATTTATCGGTGTTGGTTCTTCTGCACCTATACAATAACAGCTCATTAGTTATGTTTGGAAGTATTTGGTAACAACGTCCTCATAGTGTACGTTTCTGCATTTACTGCACGCTTGTCCGAAAGGCAACACGAACGCCACACTGATGCCTTCCTATATATGGGTGCTTATGTACCCGCATGAAAGTCGCGCTGTGTTGCATATACACTGCAGCAACGCCCTCGATCGAAAGCTTTTTGATCGCCCCTTACAGAATCAGTTTCAAAAATACTAAAGTCAAGCCACAACCTGTACCATAATCATACAATAGAAGGAAGTTACCACATATCGATAGGATTAGCAGAAACGTAGCAGTACGCTATGCAGTGGCACACTATTTTACATGTTAATGGAACTTAACAGAAAGAAGGACACGAACAACTAAACTCTAAAGACATACACACACACACACACACACACACACACACACACACACACACAGAGAGAGAGAGAGAGAGAGAGAGAGAGGAGGATGGGGGGAGCAAAGAAGGGAGAGGAAGGGAGCCTACTGGGGCTGGGCGCACAAAGGTAACATTAACACATTGTTTTGGTAAAACTAAAAATTATTTGTAACAAACGAAATTCCGCAAGATATATGTAGATTCTGCGTGTGTTTCTCATCCGCTTATGGCAACAGAGATGAAAAAGCATTTCCGAAAGCCAAATGTAAGTAATTGCACATCTAATCGCGAAATATTTTCGCACAAAGAAATTATGTTCAGCTATGAAACGATGTATTAACTCCCCCACGAAATTCACACTAACATCTTTCAGTATCGGATGATATGCTGCTAGTATCTCGTAACATATCCTGTCGTGGTAAACACTATAACGTAAAATACGAAGCTAATGGTAACAACAGTCCAAAACTGTTATTAGGCGCAATTTTCATATTTTAAGTACCGCTTAAAACATGCTCACATTTTACATGCATGAATAATAAAAACCGACTGACGATGGCAAAAAGGAACTGAAACATGCTTGGGTCTACATGGAAAAACAGGATTTCGCGTAACAGGCACGCCTTGTATCCGGTAATGTTACCACATATCGTCAGAATCAGTATCAGATTGTTCAGTGACGAAGCAACCGCGTACTCGAGAGTATTGTCATTGGACGACCGTAATCTAATACAGAAAGACTTGGCCAAAATTTGCACTGTCTGTAATCGACCGAAGTTGCCTTTAACTGCAAGTGGATTCCAGATAATGCCCATAAAACTCAAAGAATCCGTTAGTATTCGATTACAAAATTAATGGTGAACACAAGGAGCACGTCATATAGCTTAATTATTTATGGGTAACAGAATAATGTCAGCAGACGTATCCTACCTAGTGTTAATTGTCTTACACTACCTTAACACAATTAACTAACTCGCTTTTAATGATGTTCGCCTGATCTTATGGTTAGCGTCACATCATGTAGGTTTCTCATTAAGTGTGAGAAGGAAACGCTTGCACTTAAGCTCACATTGCCGAAAATACTCAATTAAGAGTTTCTATATCGGGTGGAAGTAGTGTAGAAGAGCCCAAGACGACATTGCACAGTTCAATGAAATTCTCTATCATGGCGGCTGGGGTACATTGTAGATTGAAGTACCTGTACAGTTCAATGAAATTCTCTATCATGGCGGCTGGGGTACATTGTAGATTGAAGTACCTGTACAGGACAGTGATACTAGCCTCTGGGTGAATCTTTCACTTTGCAGCACTGTAAGAGACTGAAACAATATTGGTCGTGGACTGAACTCTGGATTCTTGTTATTTGAAGTCAGTATCCATACCAGATGAAGTCACGGCCATGACTTATGATCGGAGTCCATAGTCCAAGACTGTGAAATTAGGAGTGTACTGTTAGGTGTATAGTATTTTGTCTTAGGAGAACTAGTCCAGCGTAGTGTCCAGGAGTGAGTCTTTAGAGTTGGGAAAGAGAGAGATATGTACTGCCAGAATTGAAACTGTGACGTCAGGTAGTGTTTCAGTGTTTCTCTCAGTAAGAGCACAGTCTGCAACACGTAATAGTCTATTTTTTAATTACACCTAACACGCAGTTTTAATCTGTGAGGAAATTTTAGGAAATTGTTGTCTCAAGATCAGCTATTCATAGATCTATGACTCTTCAATTGCTATTACGTTCATTGAGGACCCAGTATACTCTGTATAAAAATCTTCGTTCGTGTTCACCCATTGCTTCAAGACATTATATTGTCATTTTCAGCTAGTACACTGACGCAAATTAAACTTACATCACGAAGACGACCTTCAATAGCCGTCACATTAGCAAAAACTGTACTACGTGCTTTGAGATGCAAACGATTACTATTTCAGAGCAACCACACAAACAGAAGTAAGATTATTTAAATTCTAAAGATTAGAGAAAGTTACGCAGCGGATGGCTCAATGAGATATCGCATTTCATTGTTGATTAATTGTGGGTAGATTGTGTTATGCCTCGTATAAAACGAGAAATTTCTACCAGCAGTCGGAATTCGACATCGGGAGCTCTGTACCCTATCGAGACTGGTATTTAATTCCGCGGGATTGTTTCTCTGTTCTGGCGTAACCAAAAGCGCAGGAACGAAGATGAAGAACGCTAGAGAAGAGAAGGCGGTGAAACGACGTCGGCCAATAGCGCGCTGACCAGGACGTTACGACCGAGCGAGGTGGCGCGGTGGTTGGCACACTGGACTCGCATTCGGAGGACGTCGGTTCAATCCCGTGTCCGGCCATCCTGATTTAGGTTTTCCCCGATTCGCCTAAATCGCTTCAGGCAAATGCTGGGATGGTTCCTTTGAAAGGGCACGGCCTACTTCCTTTCACATCCTTCCCTAATCCGATAAGACCGATGACCTCGCAGTTTGGTCTCCGCCCCCAAACCAGGACGTCACCACGACAGGAGTGTCATCTAGCCGAAGTGAATATAGGCGACATTCCTGCTAGTCTCATCCGGACATTAGCGCATAGTATTCGCAAAGTAGTAACACGGCCTAACAGAGAATGCTACGAGAATAGTTATTAGAGATCCATATCCTTTGCTTGTATGGACATTGTTTACAGCGAAGAATATTTATGTGACATGTCGCCCATAGCTTGCGACACCATTATTAATTCAAGTTAAATATTGTCAATTTGCTTTATTGAAATAAAACTACTGGTGTCATTTCTTTGAATTGTTTTATAACATTCCGAGAACGCAGCATCTCTTAGGCACCCTATACGAGACGAATGGTCGAGACCCCAAATTCTCGATTCACCGAGACTCGAATGTCCGTGGGAATCTATGGGTTAAGGAGGACCATTCTGAACACCTTGCGGGATCTCAATAGCCCGAAGCAACTAGCTTTCAAGAGAATAAACGTATTTTTCACTCCACACTGCACGTTCGTATACTCATGTCGCTTACGAAGACTCAGGAAGTGGGCTTGTTGTCAACAAGGCGTGTATCCCGTCAAATATTACGTTGACATTTGAGGCACCTTCGAATGTCAGCGCGTCGACCAATCGTTGCGTCTGCCCTCGACACATCGACAGCGAGAACCATATTAACAGTTGGTATGCACAACAATACGTACACGAGTAGAAACATGTCGTCTTTTGAGACGTCTTACCGATTCTAAGTACGACATCTCGATGCACGTATTCGTGTGTAGAGAATCCAAGGAGAAGATCGTGCATTTGTCATCGCTATAAGGGCCCAACACCTGACGCAATGCTGTGGGGGAGGGGGGTCATTGGGTACACTATAAGACCTCCTTAAGTACCGATAGCAGGTAATTTGGAGACCAGGCATCACATTTCTGATCTATTACATCCGGTGGCAATGCTGTATCTTCGAGATCTTCGTAGGAATATCAACGAAGTTACACAAGAGCCCCTTGTAGCCCATGCTGTCTTGACCCCATCGATATAGAGGATGATCGACTGTTGGCCTAGACAGAGCGTTCTCCACGTCTTTCACGCACCGGAAATGACTGGTCCTCAGTTTCCGAGACCCTGCCACGCCAACACCGACGAAGCACTTTGATTGATGAACTCTGACGTACCGTTAAATCAGCTTGGAGTGACGTACCTACACCTGTCATCCAAGTTCACCTCGACAGCCTGCCGGGAAAGAGCCGTTGTTGCTGTCAGAGGCGGCAGCACTGTATACTAAATTTCTCAACCTGTATACAGAAATCATCTACAAATTAAATCAGGAATTCTGGTATTACAATTTATACGCAAAATTAGTAAAAATTCGTTGTTTACTGTCCTTCCACTATTGCAGTTTTAACGGCCAGCAAGTATTTTTTGTTCAACTCAGGTGTCTTGTGCCCGACGCCTGTTATCATGACAGTTATGTAAGCGTTTTGGAATTCTCGATACTCCTATACTAAAGGGCTGTTGTCTTTCCAACACGGCAGCCACATGTATATTTGTTGTGGTTGATCAGTTTACAATTTTGTCATTGAATTTGAGTAAGGAGCTGTCTGTTTTACTTGCGAAAAAGCATTCGACATCTTAGATGGCATAAAACATTTCTTTATTTAAGACAACTGGTTTCCACAGACTTTGCTGTCATCTTAGGGCTCAAAAATCTTTTTATTGTGAAACGTGTTCATTTTAGATTGAACGTCACGCCAGGTTGACAAGAGGATAAAAATCAACACATTATAAAAGGTTTCTCGTACCTAAAATATTTAGAAGTATAAAGCACTTTGCAACAAAGTCAGATGTTTGTTACAACACACAGTACTCAGTAGCACATTTGTTTACATAAGCTGGACATATTCTAGACAGATGTCGTACTGTGTACTGTGTCTTGTGATGTAACAAGCAACTCTGAGCGATCTATATATGGACATGGCCTTTGCACAAGGTAACGTAGGTTCTTGAATATTTTAGTAATGACAAAACGTTTTACAAAACTGGCTGATTTATATCCACTTGTCAAGTTGGTGTAAGGCTCGATGTAAAATGAACACGTTTTACAACAAAAAGATTTTTGAGACCTGAAGATGACAGCAAAACATGTCGAAACCGGTTATCTTAGATAGCGAAATATTTTATGCGATCTAGGCTGCTGAATATTTTTTAGCAAATTTTGTCATTAGAACAGTCTTCGTACTCAGATCTAAGCGACGATTTTATCGTTATATCTATTAGCTTCTTACGAATGTCTAGCATCCAGGAACATACATATCATACAACAGTTAGATTAAAACGATGGAATGTGTATAACGTATCGTGCGGTGCTACGGAATTTATAGGGACGGTTAAATGATGGGAACCCCTTGCTATACCGACGACGGAGATTCATATAGAGAATTGTCTTCCTGTCTCTGACACTATGAATGTGAAAAATAAGGCTGTGACATCTCTGCAACGATTGCATCCACCTTGATATCAGACAGTATAATAGTGTAGAGTTTACAAATGTACACAGCACTGTGTAGTTGCGAATACTTTTGCAAGGTGCGAAATTCCACTATATTAAACCGCCTGTATCACGTAATATCAAGCTAGACCGTAAACAACCAGTTTTGAAAATCATTCTTTATAACGTAACCGAGCTTGCACGACACAGTATTTTGAAGAATGAGACTGCAATCACCTCAGCTGGAATGACATGAGCCCAACCAGGCAACACAGACAAAATAGATTACTTAGTCCCTCGAATTGTAAGGTTTCGATTTCATATAAAGTACCGGGTTGGGACACGGCTTGCTTAACACACTGAACTCATATTCTGGAATCACGAACTGCACGTAGGCTCTGAGTACTATGGGACTTAACATCTAAGGTCATCAGTCCCCTAGAACTTAGAACTACTTAAACCTAACTAACCTAAGGACATCACACAACACCCAGGCATCACGAGGCAGAGAAAACCCCTGACCCCGCCGGGATCGAACCCGGGAACCCGGGCGCGGGAAGCGAGAACGCTACCGCACGACCACGAGCTGCGGCCGACTGCACGTAGCTTCCCCGCGGTTCTCTAAATTCCTAGACACGATTTTGTGATGGTTTCTTAAATAAATGACTGCTCATTCGTTCCCTAAACCAATTACATTCGGAATAGTACTTCCTCACTAATAACGTAGGCGTTCATAGTGGAAGAAACTTCGAGTAACGCAGTAGGAAATTAGATTTACTAGCATTGACTAAGACAGTCCATTATGACAATTATCGTTAACAGCAATACAACAATAGTAATAACCAGAATGAAACATGCTCCAATCGTAGCACAAAAAGCGAGTATGCTTTGGACAGAGTTAGCGGTGTAAAAGGAGGGAACTAGGTTTTCGGCTTATCTGCCTGTTTACATATCTCTGTGCCGACTGGAGAGACCGAGCGGTTCTATGCGCTGCAGTCTGGAACCGCGCGACCGCTACGGTCGCAGGTTCGAATCCTGCCTCGGGCATGGATGTGTGTGATGTCCTTAATTTTGTTAGGTTTAAGTAATTCTAAGTTCTAGGAGACTGATGACCTCAGAGTCAAGTCCCATAGTGCTCAGAGCCATTTGAACCATTTTGAACACATCTCTGTATTTCTATACGCATGTATATACCAGTCTTTTTGGCGCTTCAGCGTAAAATGCATTGCGTCAAGTGAAGTAACATGATAGATGACGCCATGCAATACAATATTACACTCACCATCATGTCACCCAACTTGGCTTTTGTAATGGCGTGCAATATGACACAACGTGTCATTAAAGTCTAGGAAGCACATATGTCCACTCTGGTATAGTTCTTATTATAAATTCATCCCGACTTTAGTATACTTCCTGTTGTAGAGGGATTCCACTCTCTAGAAGCACGTATATGAAGCAGGGGATGGGCCGAAGAGACCACACTGCGCTCGGGAAGTAGGGTTAACACCTAAAACAGTGCGAATATGTGCTAGATGTTTTATTCAAGTGTCTGTGAAGCTGCCAGATAAATGGGAAAGTTAGTTCCCTCCTTTTACATCGAGAACATATTCGACATATTTTGTACTACGATAGGTGCATTTGTCCTTCTGTTTCCCAAGTTTTAGTCTATCACAATTTTGACTTTAGCTTGGTAACCGATGTACATTTTTGTTGGTTCGGGCGACGAATGATACCGTATAGGTTTTTTGTTACTGTTTTTCGAGCCACGTTGCTTATGTCGTGGCAAACGGTCAAACTTTCACGTAACAGAAGGACGATCATCAATTACATGTATTTGATACAGTCTTAAAACCTGTGAACCGATTCGGACCAGTTTGAGACGTACTGATTGAAAACCTGTTTTTTGCACATAAAGTCCGAAAGAAGGTAATTTTGTCGTAAGCATGCATGTTTTACTTAATTTAGTCTTAGCTTTAATTTAAACCATCGTTAATTCAACAGCGGATAAAGATTACTGCATAAAAAGTATTTCATTTTGACACCTTATCCTTATATCTACCTTCGTGCAAAGTTTGAGTCGATTCGTTCAAGTTTAAGTTTCAATGTGGCGCTCACTAGAAACCTCCCAGAGAAAATTATTTTCTGTACGTAGGATCAAAACGAAACAAGATTTTTTCAAACGGTTAAAATTTGGCTCAGACCAAGGTCCGATACACGGGTGGATCAAATTTGAATCATCAATCTCGCTCTATTCCGGAACTGAGGATGACTGTTTTTGCACATAAAATCTGAACGGTGCACATACAAATAGTGCTCTTCACTTAGCACAATTTTCAACACAATTAAAAATGTTTCGTCGTTCAATCCTTGCTTAATATACTTTATCAAAGGTACAGATTTTCAAATGGCTACACAAATTTCCGCTGGACCGGGCTAAACCAAAAACATTTCACCCCATGTTCCTAGCTCAAACAGGAACCATAACTCCAACATCACGACGACGATATTCTACTGCGCTTATCTGTTTGAGTCAGAAACCTCGCTAATTGAAGTCATGGATTAAACTATTTCATTTCTACGCCCAAACTCTGTCTGAAAATAAACTCGACCGTGAGAGGACTTATGCTAGCCGCACCCCTTTACAGCAGCTATTTTACAAACTTAATAGTAATTGAGAAACTTGGAATCTTGCAGACAATCTCGAGACGGCTACGTCGCCCTGCTCTCAATGGCAGCACCGTTAACCGATACACACACGGGTTCCCGGGTTCGATTCCCGGCGGGGTCAGGGATTTTCTCTGCCTCGTGATGGCTGGGTGTTGTGTGCTGTCCTTAGGTTAGTTAGGTTTAAGTAGTTCTAAGTTCTAGGGGACTGATGACCATAGATGTTAAGTCCCATAGTGCTCAGAGCCATTTGAACCATTTTTTTGTTAACCGATACTAGGATTTGTCACTGCCGTCAGTCTCATTAACATTTCACCCATATGGGGAAAAGAAGCGTCAGTTGCAGATGTGGGTGCGGCACTGAAATTCTACAGGCGACATAAACAGCAGACATTCCTGTCGTGTACAGCTAGCACCCATATTTGTAAACCGACGTACCTTACAAGTTGCTGATGGATTTGGATGCAGGTGCATAGTTCTTCATACATTCTCTCATGCTTCTTACGTAATGTAAACTCGGAGCAGAAAGAACCAGTTGATTTGACAGCATCGCGTCCTCCAATGCGTAGGTCTTTAATCCGATGGAACAGAAGCCTTAGCTGAGTGGCTGCATTGATCATGACACACGCGAAGAAGACGTCTACTCCAAAACCAATGTTGAAGAAAAGTACTGATGGGACGCTCTGCATGACGTACAGTAGTGCGTACGCGGAGGAGCTCACTTCGTTCACCATCGGGAGCTGCACGAAAGGCAGTCTGCGTTCGTTGCTGTAAGCTATGAGGGGCATGGGTACCCAGACGATGGAAAGTGTCGCTATGTAAGCTGGCACGAAGAGGGTCAGACGGGACACTAGTCTGTCCGAGGCCGTAAGGACAGATTCGAGAGCAGGGTCAAGCTCGCAGTACGAGCGCTGTCTGGTAGTAATCTCATCTGTCATCGACACAAGCCGTCGATACGTACTTCGATCTTTGAGGAAGAAGACCAGCTTAGTAACGCCACCGCAGACTATGAACAGGTTGGCCAGCATCAGAGTCAGCTCCTCGATATTATCTCTGGAGAGGTAGGAACCGAAGATGGCCACCCCGATGTGGATGACCCCTAACAGGAAAGCCGTGCCGCTGAAGAGGTGGTAAAGTTGCGAGCGTGTGAGCGACCACACCCCCAGGAGGCAGAGGTAGCGCACGTTGTATTTGAGTACGGACTGCGACGTGCCCTTCCACGTCGGCATTGGCTCCTGAAACTCAGTGGACTGTGCGGAACGGTTATCCTTATTCTTTGGTACACCATCTGCTGAACGGAAATTAACAGTTACACCTCCTGATTTGGAGACAGAGTCCTTAGGCTGCATTCCTGCAGTGGCAGCTCGAATACCACCTGAAGGTAGTCCGCTCGAAAGACCTGTCGTTCACCAAATGAACGGTACTGGTCTAGTTCGTCCGTCATTACGTAAGCAACACTCAGCCGAATCATTACTGTTAATGTACCATTTCGCCTAGTCTGGAGGAAGATAGAATAAAGGGAATTGCAGATCATCACGAAATAGGAAAGTAAGTAACGGAACAGATGTTCAAGTTATCGGTACATGCTTCATTTCAGATTTATAAATTTGAATATTATATTGAGTTTCACTCCGATGCCATAGAAAACGCCTTGGGATAGGTTCCCATTACTACTCGAAATTCTGACGCTCCATTTCGCTTTGTTCCACCTCTTTACAAATTCATTACGTCAACTCGAATGGTACCCGATAATGTAATCTTTAGAATCTGTCACACAAAATGTTCAAACAGAAAAACGAATGGACAACACAGCTCCGTAATTAAACAAATATACAGATTAAGACAGTTTTCCACTGTGTTGAAAAACTTAATAATCAGAATAACTAGACTATTTGTTATAAGCAGATACTGATTTTCAAATAAATATATAAAAATAATTGTCGATGAAGTAGGATATTGCAAAATAATGTTCTGTCCCCTTTAGCATCACCAAAATGCACTTAATGTGTTTTTTCGACACAAGGCCGTGGATAAGTTTATTGTCTATGAGAATAAATGCAGTCTTCAAAGAATACACAAGCTGTCCGTAACTTTAAGATTCAGATAAAGGTACAACAGGCTTCTTGTGTCTGTACTGTTGTTGAATTCGACTTTTTCTGTTTGCACGGCGTGCAAAGCTGTAGCATATTTCATCACATGCGAACGGAAAACGGAGAAACTTATTTTTATATTGTACTGTTACAGGTGGTAGAACTTCAGCACACTTCTTAAAAGAAAGTCAGTCAATTACGTGATACAACATATATTCATCGTCACAGAAACATTTATTTGTCGCCAAAGAATCATTATAACCACCCATTCTATAGTATCGCAAAGGAACACTTTTTGTCGCAGTTTGCTCTTGCTACAGTGTTTCCAACATTAATTTCTGCAGTGGCCCTTAGGCGAAACGAGCAGCGTTATCATAAAAACTGTTTACCGTACGACTTCACACGTCCGTTCACTGAAGGTCACGCGGGGGAAATGTTGTAGAATTCGGGTGGGACGGATTGATTAAGTCATCGTTAAGTCCACATGATACAGTACGTAATTTCACTTGTTTCCCAAGCTGAAGGAGTAATCTGAATAGGAGCAGTTTCGCAGAGGACAAGAAGTGTAAGGAGGCAGTCGCAAAGTAATACAGAGAACCACGGGAATGTTTCTGTGAATTTCCAAAACCTCTCTCATGAAATGGAGTGCAGTATAAGAAAAAGTAATTACAACAACGTTCTACACGAGTGCCAAATTAATTTGATTACAAATGCTTAAAAATTATTGGCTGAGCTCTGTGTCGTTATTTCACATAGCAGTAGTAAATACTCAACGTGTGTAACAACGGATAATCTACTACTAGAGGCAGCTCGAAGTATGAATAACATTATCGTTCGCTGTTGTACCCAATTTACGTTCAGTAAGAGAAGATGTACGCCTATTATTCGATGTTTGTTATCCTCTTTGCATAGAATGAATGTAATGTGAAATAGGATTAATTACTAAAACAGTTTCGACAGTATATTCGGTGACAGTACAAGGAATGTGTCACGTACAGTAATAGAGACGACCTTCAAAACGGTTTGATTATTTCTTATTGTCTCGTTCACTAAAGTTACATTTACACGCATATCCTCAGAGAAATGATTTCATCACTCATTTAAAAAGTATGAAAAATGTGTACAGTGTAATTAAATTTTAAACCTAGTGATACTACTGTTGCTGTTTTTAAAAAACGATAAGAAAGGTACACTGCATTAATTTTCTTTCAGACCAGAAGACCGGAGAAAGAACCTAATCAACCGAAATTCATTTATATAGCAATCAAAGTAATCTGACGCCTATTGTACTGTTATTTATTGACTCCTTACTCTTTCGGGTTGGTAACAACGTATTTATTATTTTCGTTCATCATCATCGTAATTACAATCATGACTGCCACCATCACTACACCTCTTGACAATGTCGTGAAGGCAGCTGTTGTAGTATTACGATCCACTTACTGCAGACACATCGTTCTCTAATGTATACCACTTTGAACCAATAAGAGTTTCTGAACTTCGATGATATCTTCAGTTTTACTCAACAGGTAAATATGTTTTATTTATTTTGCTTCTATGAAACAGGAAATTTTACTAACGTTCGCTGTAACAGTTTTACGTATGATTAAGAGTGTCAGGGAAACTTACTTAATGAATTAGCTTCGATGACCTAAGAAAACTCTGTTACATTGACAGAATAATATACTAGTATTGCAAACCTTGAAATTTATTACAGCGTTTTTTATTAGAGCTAATTCTTCAATACAATCAGTATTTTGTGATTTTCCGCAATATTTATTCAACATTAAACCTAAGGGTTACTCTATTCCAGTACAAATAGGATGTGTACAATTATTTGTCCTCCATGTGTACACTGGAAAGGATTCTGCTATGTTCTCAGTTATAAATTATTTTAGTTCTGAACTGTGCTGCTGTTACTAGATATTAAATAGAGTAAAAATATGTTCTAGCGTCTAATCCGATACGTTTTTTTTTTTATTTTGAGACCATAGTTGACGACATTTGACATTGAAGTAATCAATTTACCACCATATTCCTGTGAAAATTCAACAATTTCTCTGAAAGCATCCTACTAGTTGGTTAGAAGCTAGTTGTAGCCTTGATTTGCGTATTTTATTAGGCTATCCTACCATTACAGTAAAATTAACGAGACTGCTAACAACACAAAAACTATTAACTACGCACACATCTGTAACTGAAGAATCTACTGACGGCAGCAGATCTGGTAAGGTTCATAGTTTACACATCTGAATTTTCTAAACACCTGAGGCTAAAAATCTTTGAATCACGGAGTAACTGAATGATTGAAACACCGAGTAAAAACAAACGGAGCTTGTGTAAAATTTAAACATCATTTGAAATTAGAGTACAAGATGATTCTGTGCTGGAGATGCCTAAATGAGCACTTGCTTTTGTTAACACTGTGAGTAGAAATATACAAAATGCAGAATATTTATATTTCCTTCCTACGGAGTCAACAAAAGTAATGCTCATATAGATTTCCTACTACCAAATTCAACTTCCACTCTATTACAAATTTCGATTCCCTTTATTTTTTATCGGGTTTCGAAAGACTCGAACTTGCGAATAACTGCCATGTGGTTTTCTGTTTGCTGAACGTGAATGCCAAGTAATTCTCCCACCTATCCCCAGACATTTTTCTTACGGAATCTGTTATTTATAATCCGACTGACATATTAACAATGAAATAAGAACTAGCTTCTTCATATTTGAAATACACATTTCATCATACAATAACAGGCACATCTTCTTACTGATAGGATCATCTGTAAGAAAGCGTTATAATCCCATCCGTTGGGTCTGAGTGGAAAAATGTTAGTTGGGTAAAGTGAAATCCAATTCAGAAATAAAGCATTTCCTTATAATTGACATTTAACGTATGTGCTCTTACAACATGTTGGGAAGGTGTTCTGAATGTTAAATGAACTTTTACAGGTTTTTATATTACTTTAGATGCAAACCAAGGACAAAAGTATGGACAGAATAAATTTCCATGCACTAAATAGATGGACTGAGGAGGAGAGCTACCATATAATTTCAAACAGCTTTTAGAAACAGTCGAATAAATATGTGAAAATCACATTGTATGTGTGCAATGTCTTATTTCGTCTCTGTAATCTTTTTACTTCCATTAATAATATAGCATATTCGTAGCAATGCTGCTTAAATATTTGCAGATGGTTTACCGACTAAGTAAGCACATAATTTATCGCATTTGAATTACGTGTATGGTGTCGCACTAACCCTATGACTTCTTACCTCAGGGCCTGAAACGATTTCCTTTGCTGTGGAACACCCACTCTTCACGCCATCCATGAGGAAAACACCTCTCTATACCTTTTCCTGCTAGGAGGTAGGCAAATACTTGCAGTAAGTATGAAGGACCCTTAGCAGTTATTGCCTCAAGCCTAACAGTCGAATAACTATGTCCAACATACCACAAAACACATACTGCAACGCTATTTCGTAGCTGCTTCAAACTATTGTGTTGCTGATTAGATGGCCAAATATGAACCAGGTATCCTTTTGATGTCACTAAAATCATAATTTCATCGTACGAATGCAGTACATTGCGTAATATTGAATATTACACTGCACTGTATGATTTTTAAACTCAAGTGCATTTAGCAAATGTTTTAAGATACGGTGATTACCTAATAAGAATTGTGAAGAATCCATACAACGGCTACCAGTTAACTGAATATTCACTCTGGAGAATTTGGTGCACTGAAGGAATGGCAAACGAGCGAGGAATAATTAATGAGTCGCCTGATTGCCAGGAGCGGAATGAGTCTTCCGTGAAGTGACCCATTTAGCTGCCGTGGGTTTCAGCTTTCTACGCCTAATATTGATCTGCGGTAATGACGTAACAGACGCAATTTAACAGAAGTCAATTACCGAATGAAATGAGCGGCGGAGTAAGAACGTCAAAGAGCTAATCAGTCCTCTAAGTTAACACAAACATTTACTTAACTGAAATTCTGCGTAAAAGATTGCTCCGAAGTAGTGCTGCATACGCTTGTTCCCTCGTGTATGGCCGTCGGAGTGTACGTGTATTTGTGTTTTTGTCTCTTGTTGACTCAGGTCCATCCCTTTCGATACAGTATCGGAGCAACTATGCGTCTACTGAACATTGTTTCACGTTTGTACCGTAGCAGCATTTCAACTTAATTTTCCTTCGAAAGTCTCTGATAGCACTGTTTCTAATTAAGAGGAAATTTTCCTGGGTGTTGCATGCTTAACTAATAAAACAGTTTCTAATATCATGCTTAAATTTCGAATGTATGTTAATGAACAGGATCTCGTGGTAATTATTCGTTTGTTTATGCAAGATTTTCTGCAAGAGATAAAGCACTTCGGCTGCAGCTACCTTGAAATCTAAGTTACATGTATTTTGGAAAATAGGCAACGCAGCCTGCATGAAAAAAGGGGCCTTGAATTTTTGGATTTATTCTTCATGTTCAAAAATTGCAAGAATTTCGTATGATCATGATGTCCGAAAATCTTTCGTTAGAGAGGTTTCAAAGAAATTTCTTGTACTGTCTCCTGTTTACATAATTTACCTTAAATGTGTATTTCTATTAACTGTTTTGTTTATAATTGTTCATAGTATTTACGTTGTTTTGTCTGAATGTCTTCGTCCTGTCGTAGCGTAACATCCATTACAACACATCACGGTCGGCCGAAGTGGCCGAGCGGTTTTAAGGGCTACAGTCTGGAACCGTGCGACCGCTACAGTCACAGGTTCGAATCCTGCCTCGGGTATGGATGTGTGTGGTGTCCTTAGGTTAGTTCGGTTTAAGTAGTTCTAGGTTCTAGGAGTTTTATGACCTCTGAAGTTAAGTCCCATAGTGCTCAGAGCAATTTTTGAACAACACATCACAACAGTGCATTCGTCTACATCTACATTTATACTCCGCAAGCCACCCAACGGTGTGTGGCGGAGGGCACTTTACGTGCCACTGCATTACCTCCCTTTCCTGTTCCAGTCGCGTATGGTTCGCGGGAAGAACGACTGCCGGAAAGCCTCCGTGCGCGCTCGAATCTCTCTAATTTTACATTCGTGATCTCATCGGGAGGTATAAGTAGGCGGAAGCAATATATTCGATACCTCATCCAGAAACGCACCCTCTCGAAACATGGACAGCAAGCTACACCGCGATGCAGAGCGCCTCTCTTGCAGAGTCTGCCACTTGAGTTTGCTAAACATCTCCGTAACGCTATCACGCTTACCAAACAACCCTGTGACGAAACGCGCCGCTCTTCTTTGGATCTTCTCTATCTTCTCTATCTCTATCTCAACCCGACCCGGTACGGATCCCACACTGATGAGCAATACTCAAGTATAGGTCGAACGAGTGTTTTGTAAGCCACCTCCTTTGTTGATGGACTACATTTTCTAAGGACTCTCCCAATGAATCTCAACCTGGCACGCGCCCTACCAACAATTAATTTTATATGATCATTCCACTTCAAATCGTTCCGTACGCATATCCCAGATATTTTACAGAAGTACCTACTACCAGTGTTTGTTCCGCTATCATATAATCATACAATAAAGGATCCTTCAGTGTCTGAAATGATGGTTATGTACCCCATGTACGGCCTAGAAAATGGAAATGCCGACGTTGAGCGTCAAAATAATGCTGAATGTTAATCTGGGAGTTGTGGAAAAAATGCTTGTAAGAATGCAACAAAGCTTGAGAGAAACAGACTCCTTTCAGAAACAAGTCGCTGAAGGTTGGAGACTATGTGATGTGTCAAAACCTAAGCTTCAGGACTGGATATTTCATGCTGTGAATAAAGCTCCATCAACTAGTGCAGGGAGGATTGCACGAAGGGAAGGCGTTAATCATATGGCAATCTGGATCATTCTGCACGATATCTTCTGTACCTGAATCACATCAATCGGATGCACGGGCTAAACAAGACCGACTTTCAGCAGCGTACTGTGTATCCGCTGCTCTTAACGTGCATCTTATTCACTGACGAGGCTTGTTTCCCGCGCTATGGGATCTTCCATTAACATAAAAATCACTTCCGAACTTACCGAAACGCTCACAAAATGCAACAAGACAGACGTCAACAGAGGTTCAGCTTCAACTACTAGTGTGCAATCATTAATGCGTCTTACTGGACGAACGTATCTACAGTTTCTCAGGCATGAGTCGTCCAGAGAATGTTGTTTATGCACTATAGTGTTCCACCTCTAGTTTTCGAACAGGTACATTGGTCGATGGTGATCCATTGCATAGCCTCTCCGATTGTCAGATTGTAATCGAGTGGATTTTTTGCTTTCGGGACATTTAAAATCCTCGATGTACCTAACTCCCGTATCTAATGTCGATGTGTTCAGAGAACGTGTAAAAATGGCTTTGACCAAATACGGAGTACGCCAGGAGTTTCCACAACGACCGGCAAAGTGTGGAATGCAGGCTTAGGGGATACATGGAAAAAGGAGGTGTTCACTTCGAGAAAGTTTTGTAGATGGTAAATGTTCCGTTCTTGTACGACGAAAAATAAATCCTTCCATAACACCTAATGAAGAATTTTTGGACCCATGTTCGTATGAACTTTTTGTAATGTTTTTATGTCAACAATAAACCCCTGAGGCTCTTGACATTTTTATACCTCCTGTACAAAGAGAAATATTGTACTATAGTGAATAGATGTATAACAGGTCTCGCCTGTTTTTAATCAAGAAGTCTTTGGCGGTGCCTGTATTAACACGGTCACCAATTTAATTTGTTAATAATTTTATCGATCGGAATGGTCTACAAAACTAATAGTTTTATTAAAACATCATCATTATGAAACTACAGAAGTAACAGACTTACTTTGAACAGCCAGAACGTTATGGAAACTTACCTAACAGTCGGTACGTCGACCTTTGGCATGGATAACAGTGGCAACGCGTCGTGGAATGGAAGCAGTGAGGCCTTGGTAGGTCGCTGAAGTGAGTTGGCTCCACATGTGCACACACAAGTCACCTAATTCCCGTAAATTCCTGGGAGGGGGGCGATAAGCTCTACATCACGTTCAATCACATCGCACATGTGTTTGGTTAGGTGCAGATCTGGCGATTAGAGGGCCAGCACATCAACTGGAATTCACCACTGTGTTCCTCGAACCACTCCATCAGAATACTGGTCTTATGGCATAGCCCAGTATCTTGTCGAAGAAGGCCACTGCCGAAACATGATCGTCATGAAGGGGTGTATGTGACCTGCAAACAGTGTAAGATATCCCTTGGCCGTCATGGTGAGCCACTGGACCCACGTACGCCCATGTGAATGTTCCGCAGAGCGTAATGAAGCCACCGCCAACTTGCCTCCCTCCTGCGGTAGAGGTGTCAAGGAGCTGTTCTCGTGGAGGACGGTGCATTCGCGCCCTCCCACGGGCATGATGAAGAAGGTGTCGGGATTCGTCAGACCTTGCAACGCTCTGCCACTGCCCAAAAGTCCAGTGCCGATGTTCACGTGCCCATTTCAGTCGTATTTGCCGATGACGTAGTGTTACCATTGACACATGCATGGGTCATTGATTGCGGAGGCCCATTATTAAGAGAGTTAGAGGCACTGTGTGTTCATACGCACTTGTACTCTGCCCAGCATTAAGGTTTGATTTTAGTTTCGCCACATTTCACCACCTGTCGTGTTTTGACAGTCTGACATCTGTAAAGAGGGGTGGTCGACGTCTGGATGTCGTTTCAGCACTCCTCGAAAACTCAAGAAGCCATACAGTTTCTGGAACGCCCGTGCCGAGCCTCTGGGCCATCGCTGGCCGTGTGGCCGAGCGGTTCTACGGCCTTTGGATGTTTGTGATGTTCTTAGGTTCTAGGAGACTGATGACCTCAGTCCCATAGTGGTCAGAGCCATTTGAACCATCTGGGCCGTCATAATCTGCCTACGGTCAAACTCGCCCGCTTCTCGTGGTCGTGCGGTAGCGTTCTCGCTTCCCACGCCCGGGTTTCCGGGTTCGATTCCCGGCGGGGTCAGGGATTTTCTCTGCCTCGTGATGGCTGGGTGTTGTGTGCTGTCCTTAGGTTAGTTAGGTTTAAGTAGTTCTAAGTTCTAGGGGACTGATGACCATAGCTGTTAAGTCCCATAGCGCTCAGAGCCATTTGAACCATTTTGAACGGTCAAACTCAGATAAATCGCGCACTTTCCCCATTCTACACACGGACAGCACGCTCATTGATACCACATGCACCATGCGTGTGTTTGGCTAGCATTTGTTCCTTGCCAGGTGACGCTCCTATCGTCTGGACGGGTTTATTTCGATGGTAGGTTGGTGGTCAGAATGTTCTGACTGATCGATGTAAAAGTGGATAACTGATTTAATAAAAGCTATTCCAAATTTGTTGAAATTTTACCTTCTATTGAGATCGTTATGCATCTGCGAAGCAAAAACCTTGTAGTAAACAAAATTTGAGACCACACTGAGATGACAAACGTCATGAGGTACCGATACGCACATATACAAATGATGGTAGTATCGCATACACAATGTATAAAAGGACAGTGTATTGGCGGACCTGTCACGTATGAGCAGATGATTCATGTGGAAATGTTTCCGACGTGCCGGCCGGTGAGGTCGAGCGGTTCTAGGCGCTTAAGTCTGGAACCACGCGACCGCTACGGTCGCAGGTTCGAATCCTGCCTCGGACAAGGATGTGTGTGATGTCCTCAGATTAGTTACGTTTAAGTAGTTCTAAGTTCTAGGGGACTGATGACCTCAGATGTTGAGTCCCATAGTGCTCAGAGCCATTTGAACCATTTTTTTTTTTTTTGTTTCCGACGTGATCATGGCTGCACGACGGGAATTAACAGACTTTGAACGCGTAATGGTAGTTGGAGCTAGAAGCATGAGACACTCCATTTCGGAAGTCATTAGGGAATTCAATATTCAAAGATCCACAGTGTCAGGAGTATGCAGACAATACCAAGTTTTAGCTATTACCCCTCAACACAGACAACACAATGTGCGACAGCCTTCATCTAACTACCGAGAGCAGCGGTGTTTGCGTATAGTTGTCAGTGCTAACATTCAAGCAACAATGCGTGAAATAACCGCTGACATCAATGCTGAGATTACTACAAATGCATGCGTTAGGACTGTGCGCCGAAATTTTGCGTTAGTGGGCTATGACAGCAGGCGACCGATACGAGAGCCTTTGCTTACAGCACGACATCGTTTGGACCCTAGACGAATCGAAACCCACGGCCTGGTCAGATGACAGCCGACATCAGTTGGTAAGAGCCGAAGGTAGGGTTAGAGTGCGGCCAGATCTCACGAATCTGTGGACAGTAAGTGTCAACAAGGGACCGTGCAAGCTGGTGGTGGCTTCATAATGGTTTCGGCTATATTTACGTGCGTTGGCCTGGGTCCTATGGTCTAACTGAAACAGTCCTGGATAGGAAGAGGTTATATTCGGCTACTTGGAGAACGTTTGCTGCCATTCATGGGATTCATGTTTCCAAACGATGAATGCTTATAGATGACAATGCACTACGGGGCCACAATAGTTCGCGATTGGTTTGAAGAACACGTGGATAATTCGAGCGAATGATTTGGCAACCCAGATCATCCGACATGAATCCCATCGAACATTTACGGGACATAATGGAGAGGACAGTTCGTGCACAAAATCCAGCACCGGAAATTATGGACAGCTATAGAGGTACCATGGCTCAGTATTTCTGCAGGGGACTTCCAACTATGCCGGGGAAACGGATATCCGACACGGTATTAGCAGGCATCCCATGTCTTCTGTCACCTCAGTGTATCCTGTGAAGCTGCGTAATTTATACTGAGTAGAGAAATATAAGTTATGTCACATATAAACACTCTACTACTGGGACAGTATTTAAGTTCATTCTGCTTACTGGCTTACGCGTGGCATTATAAATATGTTCTACATAAACTGTTGCCCTGTTCAATTACAGGTTTTACACTAATTGGTGTTGGCCTACAAGCTCTCTGTCTTGTCAGCGATGTGTCCACCTTTGCTGCCATTCTGAACAAACACATCAGTGTAGACTTTGTCTGAACACTATAGGTGAATTAATGGTGGTGGTGGTGGTGGTGATGATGATGATGATGATGATGATGATGATGATGATGAGGTCCCATACTCAAAGGAGCGTAGCGGACGATGCGGGAGACCCGCACCGGTGTACTAGGAAGGTCCTAGCGGCGGTGGGTTGCCATTGCCTTCCTCCGACCGTAATGAGTATGAATGATGATTAGGAAGACGACACAACAACACCCAGTCATCTCGAGGCAGAAAATCCCGACCCCGACAGGAATCGAACCCGGAACCCTGTGCGCGGAAAGCGATAACACTGCCCCTAGACCACGAGCTACGGACATTTAATGGTATTATGTTAATTTGTGTAATTTATTGAAATTAGTACTCCTAACAATGGGAGGAAAGCATACGCACAATAAACGTTCGCATAAATCTGTTGTTTTGGACAGTATAACTTACGTGCAGTTGTGACGTATTACTTGACGCCGAAAACTGTACTCCATACATTTTTTTCAGTCATCACGCTTCTGACTGCCTTGATGCGGCACTCCACGATTCCTCTACGGCGCCAACCTCTTCGTTTCAGAATAGCACTTCCAACGTACGTCATCAATTACTTGTTAATTGTATTCATATCTCTGTCGTCCCATACAGTTTCTACACTCCACAGCTCCCTCTAGTAATACACAAGTTATTCCCTGATATCATAGCACATTTTCTATCTTCCTGCCCCTTCTTCTTGTCAGTGTCTTCCTTATATTCCTTTCTTCGCTGATTCTGCGGAGGAACTCATCATTCTTTACCTTATCATTCTAGCTCATTTTCAACATTTGTCGTGGACTGAGGGCGTCACTACGATAAAAATTTCTCTGCTATTGAAAAGATTACTAAAGGTGTCCTGCTAGAACAGATATGTGTTCAAGGACAGAACACTCACACAAAATGAAAGTAACATAGAATATTGAATAGTAAAATATATTACCCATCTTTGGTAACGGTGGAATTGTAGAATGCAGACTAGCCTATCTGTCCTACCTTGACTACGGGTCCTTGAATACCAACTAAATAATGTTCTCTGAAGTAAAATCGGAAGAAAACTAATCTTCTGTCTCGAGGTACTGTTCGAAGAACAACTCCAAACTAACATTATGTTAAATCTCTAGGCCGGCTGTTTCTGTCCATACATGATAATTCTGTTCACTATTCTGTTCATACTAAAGACTAACCACTGTCCATCTGTCGGACACTGTTTCTGTCTCACTCGACTACTTAAAGATACGACATTCTGCAGGAACTTCCTAGCAAGACTCGGACTAACTTATAACTTGCGACTCGCAACTTCTGCTCGTACACGGTTACTTAAGGATGCTCCTCTCTTCTTGTTTGTGCTGCGGCTCCAAGGGGCGTGATTCTCGTGGTTAGTATCATTGGTCTGCGTACTGCGACGTTCCTTCTGCGGACGGACGTCCACGGTACTTCTGGTACCACCTGTCGCAAATTCTTCTTGCGTGGTATCCGTACACCACACATTCTTCGGTAGCACCACATGCAAAACTCTTTGATTCTTTTCTTTCCGATTCCCAAACTGTCTATGATTCACTACTATACAATGCAGTGATCCAAACGTACATTCTCAGAAGTGTCTTTCTTATATTAAGACCTTTGTCTGATACGAGTGGACTTCTCTTGATGGCGCCTGTGCCTGTGTTTAGCCTGCTTTTTATTACTCTCTTTTTTACTCTCAGTCCATATTCTTTGCTTATTATACTGCTCAATCTGTTCTTCTTCATGCTCACTCAATATGGGAATGTTTCAGCGAATCTTATCCTTTGATCCTGAATCTTAACCCTACTCTTGAATCTTCCTTTTATTTCCATAACTGCTTCTTTGATGCACTCATAGAACAATATGAGGCGCGGTGGCGGGGGGAGGGGGGGGAGGGGCGGGGAATGGAAAGCTGCATCCCTTTCTTACACCCTTTTTAATCGGAGCATTTTCTTGTTGATCTTCCAATCTTATTGTTCCCTCTTGGCTCATACAACTTGGTAATATGGGCACCTGTAGCCGTTGGAATTCATGGTATATTGAACTTCAATAAAACCGCAAATAGCTCTTAATTCTTGATTTATTCACAACCTGTTTCGGTGCTTTAAATTAGTACACAGAGACACCCCCAATAGTCGTAGTCACAGAATTCGGCCCCATGAAGAGGGGAAGCAGTCAACAAACAGTAACTGGCAAAGTTCGTGGAGGTATGTTCCGGCTATGCAACTAATTGAAGGTAGCTTGTTTATTGCCATACGCGTTTCGTTTGTTTTATCTCTGAAGCATCAGCAGTGGCCTGTGAAACATGTTTCTTTTTGTACATATAATAAACGTATTAAGTGGTAGTTACACTATGTTACTATGCTACATTTTATCGTTTTTTCCCATTATTTTAGGTTAGAATCAATTTTTGTAACACAAATTTCGTGATGTGAAATTATTGTTCGGTGGTGTTACTTATGATTTCCAACGCTGTTAGCTCATGTTTGTGGCCCTGGAGATGTATTCACTAGTGTCCATGCTCCAGGTGGCTGATTTCCGGCATTCTTTCACCCGCATTTTATTCAAAACGTTGCATACATCACTTGAAATTTATATTTTGTGTTCAACATGTGTGTGTTTTCAGTGTGTGGAGTTGCCAATTGTCGCTATGCGTTTATCTTTCGTCTTTTGTGTGTGTGTGTGTGTGTGTGTGTGTGTGTGTGTGTGTGAGTGAGAGGGAGTGAGAAGAGGGGCAGAGGAACTTTCATTTATTATTGATTCTGGTTATATTTTGGTTCTCTGTTTGTTATTGCTTTGGTGGCTAGTATGATCAGAGAGTTGTTGCTTGTATGGATTTGGTCATGGCGTACCTTCTTTTCCATTGTAATGGCTCTTTGTATGTGAAAGTTTTCTCGCAATGTCTGGACCTTTTGTTGTGATTATTCGCTCTGATAAATGGCATGCCACGTTCCATTTTGGATCGTTCGAGTCCATGTTTTATCAGGTCTTTGGCGCAGGTAGAATGGCTATTTTCATATTTCTAACTTCTTATATATTCTTTATATCTAGTTTTAAAGATTCTACCTGTCATCCCCAGATATACTGATTTACATTCTTAGCACTGTAGTTGGTATATATCTGCTTCTTCGTATTTATCTGGTTTGTCGGTTGTTTGTAAATGTGACTGACTTTTTCTGTAAGCTGTGTGTAATCCCTGTCAATGTAATATATTTGTTATCTTGTGTGTTGCTTTGTGTTTATACGTTAAAGTGTACCATTTTTTCTGTTAGTCATGTCATGCGTTTACTGTTTTGTTTTTCCGTGTGTGCTGTAGTGTTATTTGGTATTTGTGTTCACTGCTTGTTTTAATTTTTCTTTAGTTGTGTTATAATTTTTGGCTGATTTTTGTACTATGTGGGTGTTGTATCCATTGTTTGTGGCTATGAGTTGTGTTGTTTGTAACTCTTTTTCCTAGTTTTCTTTGCTGAGTTGGTTGTTATTTACTCTGTGTAACATGTGTCGTAGAGCCGGTAATTGTTGATTTTGCGGATGGTTGGATGAAGCACGTATAATTGTGTCTGGGGCTGTTGCCTTTCTGAAGATGTCAAATGTGTGTTTATTGTTGTCTGTCTCTATTGTTATATCCAAGAAATGTATTTGATTTTGTTTCTTTTTCCACAGAGAATTGAATGTTTTATGTATGTTGTTTATGTGTGTATGAAGTTTATCAGTTTTTTGTTTTGGTTCATCTGCCACACAGATTGCATCATCCACATATCTGTACCAGTAAACAATTTTCTATTCATTTTTGTGATGACTGTAACAACGATTGTGTTTTCTATGTGATTGATGAATATTCATCAGCCACATAGGAAACACAGTCTTTGATACAGTTATCACACAGAAAGGATACAAAATTGTTTACTGCTACTGATACACGGACGGCGTAATCTGTTTGGTAGATGAACCAACAGAGAAAATTGATAAACTTCATATCGCAGAAAATCTGTACACTGTTGTTTAAGAAATACATATGGCTCATGGCCCTCCTAATCTGTAACAGAGAATGGGGTAAAAATATTAGGTAAATCGGTCACGAACTTTTCGAGATTTTTGAACAGTAAACGTTACGTCTACGATTGATATGTCAGGATTCCGTATCTTTAAATACTGAAACTATGTGGAAATTGTAGAATTCTTCGAAATCTTTATACAATTTGTTTGTACTGTGATTTCCCTACATACATGACTTTATATTTGTACAGGCTTCTTGGCAGTAAGGTTAAATAAACCCTAGACACAACAAAACAAAAATATAATGGGAAGTATCAATGCAATTGTTAACAATCAAATGCAAATTTGCTCAGTCAAGGAAACAAGCTGGCAACTGCAGGATTACTCCTAATTTACATGTGGAAATACGCGATCTCATCTAACCATACGCAGGTATAAGCGAGGTGTTTAGACAGCTGACTTTGAGAGGTTCGCTTTAGAGCTCCATCAGTGGCGTACCGCCAAAAATTCGCATTATCCCTCATAGTACTGCTGCAATGCATAAACGCACAGGCAAGGGCGTCCACACGTGGTGGAAATGGTTGGTCGCGAACCCCCCCACCCCCACCTATGTTCCCAGGGAAAGAGAAGGAATATAGTGTAATCAGGCGTTTTCTTTCCAGAAAATGATTTAAAAGTCATAATTACGCAGGTTTTAACTATGTCGGAACTGGAACATTTTATGGCTACTTACAAATTCGTCTTCGAAAATATTAAGAATACGCTGTACTCTCCAGTCTATTACCCTTACAAACCATTGTACGCGCGCACTTACCCCATTATAATTCATCGTGGGAAATCCGTCCTCCGTAGGTTTTAATTACATTATTAATGAATGTGAAAATTGAGCTATTACAAAAATGTATTACTAACTGTTCAAATAATTTCATGACCCAAAAATGCCAAATGCGGCTCACGTTTATTACTTAAGAACTTTCCTGGCGAGTAATCAGCTTGAGGTACTTAACCTAAATTTTTGCACTCTGTTACGCCGCTGCTTCGTCCACAGAGGAGAAGCTGACGTATTTTACCCTATAAAAGCCAGGCTGTTGACGGCCGTTTACTCGTTTAAACCTAGTTTCCATGACGACGGAGGGGGAATTTCAAGGCGTGGCCCGAAACTGATTAAGTTAGGAACTTGGCAACGGTCTCCAGTCTAAGACGTCGATGTGTCAAGAGGATGGGGAGGAATGGAGGTGGGAATCTAATATACGTAACAGTGTGCACGTCGGTGAAGTTTTGACAAGCAGTGGGGCGGCGGCCCTTCTGTCGGAGTTGGAAGGGCTACTGGGGACTCGCCGGCGCTGCTTCCCGACTTTGTTGGTCCTTTGTACAGGGGCGAGCGGCGAAGAAAAGTACTCCGAATGCGTTACGACTGCCGTTATGAATAGGAAATCCCATACACTGACGCAATCCACGTCGTTAGAAAACTCTCATTCTGGCCCTCCGCATCCTTTTCGGAACTTCTTCGTAAGGATATTTTTTATTTGCATTGGTGCTTGTTGTACGAAATAAAGTAATAAAGTTTTAAATATCACATCGAAAATATCGAGCTCCGACTATTAACCTTATTGATGGAGTTAGGTTACCTCTACGTAATCACCTTTCAGTGCGATTCAATTTCCCCAAAGATGGTTAACTTGAAGGAGGCTGTGGTTGTACCGGATGGTTAAAATTAAACAACAGCAACTCACAGAGGTCCACTGTGGGCTTTAATTATCGTATGGCATGGACATTTTATAGACATTCTAGTGCGTTAAAGTGATGCCAACTTACGCTGGAAAAAAAAACTTAGTTCCAATTTTGGGAACCAGAAGCAAATATGACGTTGCAAATGCAACGAAGACTTAAAAAGAGTTTCCATTTGTAATAGATTAGTGACGTGGACGCAAAAGGTCAAACACTTAAGAAAGGCATAATATTGATTTTATACTGAAGAGCCGAAGAAAATGGTACACCTGTCTAATATCGTGTAGGGCCACCGGGAGCACGCAGAAGTGCCACAACACGACTTGGCATGAAGAGGACTGATGTCTGAAGTAGTGCTGGAGTAAATTGACGCCATTAATCTTGCAGGGCTGTCCATAAATCCGTAAGAGTGCGAGTGGCTGGAGATCTCTTCTGAACAGCGCGTTGAAAGGCATCGCAGATGTGCTAAATAATATTGATGTCTTGGGAGTTTGGTGACCAGGGGAAGTGTTTAAACTCAGAAGAGTGTACTTGGAAACACTCTGTAACAATTCAGGACGTGTGAGGTGTCTCATTGTGCTGCTGGAATTGCCCAAGTCCGTCGGAATGCACAATGGACGTGAACGGATGCAGGTGATCAGAAAAGATGCTTACATACGTGTCACCTACCAGGGTCATATCTAGACGTATCAGGGGTCCTATATCACTCAAACTGCACACGCGCCACACCATTACAGAGCCGCTACCAGCTTGAGCAGGCCCCTACTGACAGTCAGGTCCATTGATTCATGGGGTTGTCTCCATACCTGTACACGTCCATCCGCTCGATACAATTTGAAACGAGACTCGTCCGAGCAGGCAACATGTTTCCAGTCATCAAGAGTCCAATGTTGACAGGCCCAGGCTAGGCGTAAAGCTTTGTCCAGTCATCAAGGGTACATGAGTAGACCTTCGATGATGTTTCATTGAATGGATGACACTTGCTGATAGCACTGAAATCTGCAGCAGTTTTCGGAAGGATCGCACTTCTGCCACGTTGAACGGTTCTCTTCAACCGTCGTTGGTCCCGTTCTTGCAGGATCTTTTTCCGGCCGCAGCGATGTCGCAGATCTGATGTTTTACCGGATTTCTGACATTCATGGTACACTCGTCAAATGGTCTAAGGGAAAGTCCTCACATCATCGCTACAACAGAGATTCTGTCTCCTATCCCTCGTGCACCGACTGTAACATCACGTTCATACTGACTTAAGTCTTGATAACCCGCCATTGTAGCAGCAGTAACCGATCTAACAACAGCGCCACACACTTGTTGTCTTACATAGGCGTTGCTGTCCGCACCGTCATATTCTGCCTGTCAACATATCTCAGTATTCGAACATGATTCCCTATATCAGTTTCTTTAGCGCTTCAGTGTATTCTGAACCGACGCTTACACAATCTGTTGAGCTCCGGAGACGTCGACGAGTGCTGTACAGTGCCAGAATGGTACCCGGTGATCAAAATTGGAACTAATTATTTCCAGAGTAAATCGGTGCCGCATTGATGCATTATGCAGCATGTATCAAAAATTATCATCTCGTTTTAAAAAATCATAACTATGATGCTATTAGAGATATGTGAGTGAACAACGGACCGTTGTAAAGAGCAAACTCTTGAGTTTTACATGGTTCCCGCTAGGTACCAGCAGTGTCGGCCCACTGCAGTTCTAGCACAAATGGTGTCGAGACAACAGAAAGCGTTTTCTGTTCTACGTTTTGCGCAATGCGGGTCAGTAATAACTCTTCAGCCTCACTTTCGTACTACGTATGGTGTGGATTCTCCTACAGCACATAGCATTAGACGATGGCTTGAACAATTGCGGGAAACAGATTATTTGAGTAAAGGCAAACCGGCGGGCCGTCCCAGAGTGTCTGACACAGACATAAAACCCAACCGCCACAGTTTGACAAGGAGTCCGCAGGAATCCGTTCGTTGTGCAGCTCGACAGTTCAACATGCCGCCGATGTCCGTGTGGCCTGTGTTGCGTCGACGTTTACACATGAAACCGTGCAATATTCAACAACTGCGAGCTCTTCCTGAAAGTGACAAACAACAACCTGTAAGATCCGTAATTTCGTTCTTCGCAAGATGGAGGATGACAATTTTGTTCCACGCTTAGTGTTTAATGACGAGGCAACATTCCATTTAACTGGAAAGGTGAACCGTCATAATGTGAGACCATGGCGTACGGAACTATCACATGAAGTTATATAACATGACAGGGACCATCCAAATCGTTTTTGTGCAGTTTCACGGTAATTGTGTATGTTTTTTTTTTTTTTTTTTTTTGCCGAGAACACACTTACTGGAAGCACATACCTCGACATGCTTGTGAACTCTCTTTTCCCACACTTGGGGACTGATTCGAGCGACTTAGTTTATGAACAGGCTGGGGCACTGCCCGTCTGTCACCTGGAAGTCCGAGAATTTTTAAATCAAACGACTGATTATTTATTGATCGGTCACATTGGACCAAATGATTCAGCCTTACATTACTGGCCTCCAAGGTCACTGGACGTGACTGCATGTTATTATTTCTTGTGTGCACCGCACTAGACTATGTTCGGTGATCATGGATCCAGAATTCATAAACCGTCAGCAACAGATGCAACTTCAAATGTAACAGCACGTACAACCAGAACAACAACAGCAGTAGCTGCAACTTCACATGCAGCAACAGGCACAACGGGGGGGACTACGAAAGCAGGCGTTGGAACGACAATTAAGACTAGAGGAACAACAACAAAGGCAGGAACTGCAAATTGTGGAAAGGCAGCACTGTTCGTGAAATCTTATACGGAAGATGAAAACTGGGACACATTGTGCAGAAGTCTGCAGCTCCACTCCCAAGCGAGTATCGTTGTTAAACAGAGTGCTTTTCCATTATCTACCAAGCTTCAAGCAAGGTATCTTCCACCAAAGTTTCTTCCTCACTCTAAACCTGAGATTTTGCAACTTTCAAATAGCTACAGATCGCTATGTAAGTGTTACGAGCAGCAATTTACATGTCTTGGGAGCTAAACTTGCATTCTTTTTTTGTCCCAAGAAGTCCCTTTAGTCATATACTGCTTTGTCACTTCCTTACAACGGTCTGAGTTAAATATATAGAGTTTTTGTGCAAATAAAAGCTGTAAACAATCTTATTCTGAATCTTTAGTGACTGATGTAAAAACGATGTATGCATCTGATACAGAAATGTGTGCATAGGCACTGAAGTTAAGAAATCCCACTCTAAAGGAAGTGTTAGCAATAGCAGAAACTTTTCACTTGTATGCTGCTGCGAAGCAATAGTTTGATGACAATGTGAAATTACTGTTATATTTCGCTATACAATATTGTTTCATTTTTCTGCCATTATTTAAGGGTTATTTTAGTATGAGTGCAGGGCATATTTGCTTCGGACCAAAGGTTTGCGTTTTCGTTACGGGGAATATGGCCGCCCAGTATGGTCTCAGGCTAATGTTTACCACCAGAGGGAACTCAATGAATCTTATTAGGAGCTGAGAGCCTCCCCAGGAAAATGGGAAATTTTTCCAGAAATAGCGCTGTGACCTGCTCCGAGCTTTCATCTACATCTACATTTATACTCTGCAAGCCACCCAACGGTGTGTGGCGGAGGGCACTTTACGTACCACTGTCATTACCTCCCTTTCCTGTTCCAGTCGCGTATGGCTCGCGGGAAGAACGACTGCCGGAAAGCCTCCATGCCCACTCGAATCTCTCTAATTTTACATTCGTGATCTCCTCGGGAGGTATGAGTAGGAGGAAGCAATATATTCGATACCTCATCCAGAAACGCATCCTCTCGAAACCTGGACAGCAAGCTACACCGCGATGCAAAGCGCCTCTCTTGCAGAGTCTGCCACTTGAGTTTGCTAAACATCTCCGTAACGCTATCACGCTTACCTTTGGTGACCCTGTGACGAAACGCGCCGCTCTTCTTTGGATCTTCTGTACCTCCTCTGTCAACCCGACCTGCTACGGATCCCACACTGATGAGCAATACTCAAGTATAGGTCGAACGAGTGTTTTGTAAGCCACCTCCTTTGTTGATGGACTACATTTTCTAACGACTCTCCCAATGAACCTAAACCTGCACCCGCCTTACCAACAATTAATTTTATATGAACATTCCACTTCAAATCGTTCCGTACGCATACTCCCAGATATTTTACAGAAGTAACTGCTACCAGTGTTTGTTCCGCTATCATATAATCATACAATAAAGGATCCTTCTTTCTATGTATTCGCATTACATTACATTTGTCTATGTTAAGGGTCAGTTGCCACTCCCTGCACCATGTGCCTATCCGCTGCAGATCTTCCTGCATTTCGCTGCAATTTTCTAATGCTGCAGCTTCTCTGTATACTACAGCATCATCCGCGAAAAGTCGCGTGGAACTTCCGACATTATCTACTGGGTCATTTATATACCGGGTGTTACAAAAAGGTACGGCCAAACTTTCAGGAAACATTTCTCACACACAAATAAAGAAAAGATGTTATGTGGACATGTGTCCGGAAATGCTTAATTTCCATGTTAGAGCTCATTTTAGTTTCGTCATTCCAACGTGATCAGATTGTAAATTTTCACAATCAACATGCGTGGGCTGACGAGAATCCGCACGCAATTGTGCAATCACGTCATCAACACAGATTTTCTGTGAACGTTTGCGCAGGCATTGTTCGTGATGTCTTGATTGGGCCCCATGTTCTTCCACCTACGCTCAATGGAACACGTTATCATGATTTCATACGGGATACTCTACCTGTGCTGCTAGAACATGTGCCTTTACAAGTACGACACAACATGTGGTTCATGCACGATGGAGCTCCTGCACATTTCAGTCGAAGTGTTCGTATGCTTCTCAACAACAGATTCGGTGACCGATGGATTGGTAGAGGCGGACCAATTCCATGGCCTCCACGCTCTCCTGACCTCAACTCTCTTGACTTTCATTTATGGGGGCATTTGAAAGCTATTGTCCACGCAACCCCGGTACCAAATGTAGAGACTCTTCGTGCTCGTCTTGTGGACGGTTGTGATACAATACGCCATTCTCCAGGGCTGCATCAGAGCATCAGGGATTCCATGCGACAGAGGGTGGATGCATGTATCCTCGCTAACGGAGGCCTTTTTGAACATTTCCTGTAACAAAGTGTTTGAAGTCACGCTGGTACGTTCTGTTGCTGTGTGTTTCCATTCCATGATTAATTTGATTTGAAGAGAAGTAATAAAATGAGCTCTAACATGGAAAGTAAGCGTTTCCGGACACATGTCCACGTAACATATTTTCTTTCTTTGTGTGTGAGGAATGTTTCCTGAAAGTTTGGCCGTACCTTTTTGTAACACCCTTTATATTGTGAAAAGCAATGGTCCCATAACACTCCCCTGTGGCACGCCAGAGGTTACTTTAACATCTGTAGACGTCTCTCCATTGAGAACAACATGCTGTGCTCTGTTTGCTAAAAACTCTTCAATCCAGCCACACAGCTGGTCTGATATTCCGTAGGCTATTACTTTGTTTATCAGGCGACAGTGCGGAATTGTATCAAACGCCTTCCGGAAGTCAAGGAAAATGGCATCTCCTGGGAGCCTGTATCTAATATTTTCTGGGTCTCATGAACAAATAATGCGAGTTTGATCTCACACGATCGCTGTTTCCGGAATCCATGTCGATTGCTACAGAGTACATTCTGAGTTTCCAGAAATGACATGATACTCGAGCAAAAAACATGTTCTAAAATTCTACAACATCGATGTCAGAGATATAGGTCTATAGTTTCGCGCATGTGCTCGACGACCCTTCTTGAAAACTGGGACTACCTGTGCTCTTTTCCAATCTTTTGGAACCTTCCGTTCCTCTAGAGACTTGCGGTACACGGCTGTAGAAGGGGGGCAAATTCTTTCGCGTACTCTGTGTAGAATCGAATTGGTTCGTGGGCAGAGCCGTCACCTGTTCCGACTGGGGGAGGAGAACACTCTCCTGTCGGTGCCATTGCACATTGCAAAGAATAATTGAGCATGACATTGCATTTCTTGCATGTAAGTCGTGGAACGAGAGGCCAAGGCGCTGACCAACCAGCTTGAGAAAGCAGGTTGCCTTTGCTCTTAAACACGTATGTGGTGCATTCAATCGAATGTGTCACCCTCGCCATCGTGCTGGGCGACAAGTTGGCCAATCTGGGAGACACTGCTCCAAGCTGACAGCAATCTTGTGACTGTTAATGTGCTTCTTCTACGCCAACAAGCGATAATTCCTCCTGCATTTCCCTTTTCTCTGGGAAATAATTCATATTCTTGTCTGTCACGCTGCCAACAGCAATAATTCGTCCCTTCCATGTACACCTTTTCCGTGAAAGTGTGAGTTCAGGGGGAGCGCTAACGGCCGCCATATAGTGCTGATGGGAGCAGTCATTGCTTATTTAGGGGAATATCCATGGTAGCTCGATCCATATTCTGGGCAATTCGCTACTTACTTCCTCTGGTACACAATCTGAGCTGCCACTTTGACTTCTGAGATGCGATTTTATCTCATTAACTCTGAACTGACAAGTGACATAGATAAAGATAATTTGTTACGTATGCTCCATATAGTCTTCCATATAATTTGGTTCCTCCCCATAGCGCTGGCGTCATGTCACGAAAATTCAAACGATGGTATAAAGAACTTCTCTCTCGGTCAACTTCTTGTGCACTGTGTCCACCAATTAGGACAACTGCAACTGTGTTGTAAGCAGACTTTACTTAAATTTCAAGATTCTTTAACGGCCCCAGAACTTTTCCATGATTGGGTGACCCAATAATAGCAAATGTAACATGTTATGGAACCACATTTTGTTGTACTTACTGTGACGCTGTCATTATTGAGCACCGTGACCAAATCAATGAGCAATTACTTATTATCTAACGAAGAAAAGGCTCACGGATTTGTTTAATGACTGGGGTGAGATGTGTCGATTTTCCCTAGGATTATAACTTTGCTGTACATTGTTTCATGATAATTTAACTAACGACCTTGTAGTATTCAGACGTAATTAGAAGCAACATTTTTATAGCAACGTCATATGATAATGCAGATCAAGGGCATACTGCTCTTCCTGTCAGGGACGAAAAAAACGAAACTTTCCTGTCAGCCCTTGACCAGGACGTTATTTTTTATGTGTTTTGATATCTTGCAGTTACAACGGCACAATGAGACGCATCTTGGGATGCAAAAAGTTGTACTGTCCTTTTTTTATCTCATTTTGCATTTTCTTGCGCATTAACCTGCGCTGGCGTCATGTCACGAAAATTCAAACGATGGTATAAAGAACTTCTTTACCTGCAATGTGTGCTATTTATAATATGTTTCTTTAGTAGGAGCCTGTATTTTGAAAAACTTTAACGGTAAAATTTATATTGCATTTGAAGATTCTTTTTTTTCTTGTGAATGTATTTTTGCCCTCAGTGTCATTCATTCATGTTAAATTTGTTGCGGTGGTAGTTCCCCGATTGGGAGATTGGGATTAAATTTCCTTTACACATGGGTTAGTCGAGAGCGAAATGGATGTGTCAGGAGGATTCAGTGGAATAAAGAGAGGACGAGTTGCAATTTTCTGTGGGAAATACGTCGGCAGCAGTTGAGTTGCCTGAAACCCAGTAAACCACGCCAAGACATAGTGAAACTATCACGACTTGAGCTGTGGTGCGCAGAAGGTCAAATTTCGGAATCGTGGGGGATATTCTACTCTGGATTAAAAAAAACTGCTCGAAAAAGCCGAGACAGATAGGAAGTAGGCAGATGCAGACATTAAAGACGTGCGGGAGGCACAACCAAATAGGAAACAAGAAGAGGAGAGAAGTGGTCAAGCGGTGGCAGACAGGGAAAAAGCAGGTAATAGAGGTAGCAAGGCGAAAACTGACAGGAGAATAGGAAACTATTTAGGAAGGATGTGGCAGCGCTACATGATGAATTCAATGGCTGATTCAAATATGTTGAGAAAAAGCTGGCCAAGATTTGAAAAAGCAGTTGAAAACAACATATCATGCCGACTTACGCAGAGTCGAATTGGAGGAAAGTGGAGGGCACAGACACTTCGCTTCCTCAAAGAATTCAGCTTCTGAGACAGGACTGCACATAAATTTTAGTGTGGAAACCATGTTTTGATATGCTTTGCTTTTTGATGAAGTAAATTAACGATAAAAATCGAGCTTTAGTCATTTTTATTAAATTATTCAAACATACACATTCATTCGAATGTTCACTCTTGTCAAAACTTCGTGTTAAAATGTCTGGTGGTAAGGTTGTGTACGGTTGCAACACTTGCTCACTGACTCTTACACCTGTTACAGCAGAAGATATGTTGCGGGTAGACGCGAAAAGACGTTTGGCCAGCAAGTAGTGTGGAGTGCTTCCCTCACCTAGGTACTACGCATGTCAGCGACCATCCCAAGCACTAAGCCACAAAGGGGTTGCTCGCACTTGCCTGTTGTTGATGCCCTATTGCCCAGCACATTACAGGTGTTGGTGGACACCGACGTTTGGCGAACTTCAGCGGAGTACAGCTATGCATGTCAACATTATGTAACTGAGTTTTATGTCAGACGAATAATGTTTTCACTGTTAATATGGACATTAGACCCAGCTGAAAAACTTTTGTGAAGATCAATGCTACGTACAAAACTACCCAATCTATTTTTAATACATTGGAAGCACAAGAACAGTAAATAATTTTTCACTCATTTATTTTGCATTGTACACACACGACAGACGCCACCATTTGGTGATGCAACATGCCTTACTCATTAGGTTGTTCGTACCAGATAAGAAGTGTATTTGGTACATTAAGGCACTAGTAGATTTTGTTTTTAGATTCGTTCCATTCCCTTCTGTGTTCTTGCAAGCCGCTTAATATGCTATATCACCTTTAAATTGTAAAAGAATAAACAAACAGACCTTTGCTAACATAAGAGACATTAGATACTGCATTAGATGAAATATTTTTATAAGTTTACATGAAGCTTCCAGTCACAACGTATCCTTCTGACGCAGATTCGCTAGAAAGAAGTATCCTTGGGTCATATTTATGCAAACAGAGGACACTGTTATTGTAATCAGGATATCCAGACGCGAAAGAACGTTATTTTGTGAAAACTGGTCATTATTTTAAAGTAATGTAGTTGTACCTCAACCTCTATTTCATTTATTGTATATTCCCCACGGATTTTTTATACCGTAACATGATAAGTTGATCATTCAAGCTGATTGAGATTATACTCCTAGTAGCAAGCGTGCACTGTGATCCCAGGCTAAAAGGTAACCTTATGTTTTTTTATGTGGAACGAAGAGTCCTGGTATTATGTTTCAATATTGATAACACGTGTTATCTGCATACGTACTTCAGTTACTATGTTTGAAAATCTCTGCTGCAAACGGTGGTAAGTGACACTCGATGGGAAACTGAGTTATTGCATGCAAAACGTAGTAATTGATGTCCTTTAGTCCTAAGAAGTTTAAAGTACCGTAATAATCCGAGGGATATCAGCTCTAAGTCATCAGATTCTAGCATGTGGTGACTTTGGCAGGATGTGTACACGTGAGTGCGACACAAATATAGCTGCCTGTTGTTGTGACGTGTGCAGTGGTTGTGCCAAGCAAATGCTTTCCGGGAACGCGCTGTTTGAATCATAGGTTGATGTGGATGCCTGTGACTCCGACAAAGAGCGTGAATACGTTCCAGAACGGATATGAGCATCAAAAGGTGTTACCAATCAGTTAAATGTGAATAATTCGTCAAGGCAGTAAACAATATAAACTTACTATACTTACCATAGTTCACAAGCATTTAAGTGACAGTATGATGGTAGGCATGTTAAGTGCCATCATTGAAATTGTTCGCTTGCTGTAGTAAGGCGCTTGCATTCGTTTCTTATAAAGCATTATCTACTGTTGTAGCCATAACTTGCAATAATATGAACAACAGTCAATTATGTATTTACTGTTGTAACTTCCTTTGCACTCTTTGTGGTTATTTAATAGACACAGGAGCGATGAACAGATGTAGTTCGTGGACAGAGAATTCAGATATTAATTTATTCTACATCTAATAACAAACTGTAAAAGTACTACATAACTTCGTTTCCTGTGGTTGCTACGTCTGTTGCTAACAGAAGATTTCAGTGTTTAAATATATATGTTACAGAGAAACAATGAAATCAGGAGAAAGTCGACTTTCACCGGTGAATGTCAACATTCACATAGTCGCTTAGTGTATGTCGGAAATATTTGCTAAATACCCTTATTTCTAACATATGTAAATGTTGACATTCACCATGTACTAATGGTGAATGTTGAACATGTTGGAGAATATATTTTCTTCTCCGTAATTCAGTCGCTATGAAACGTCACAATGGTGACGTAACTTTTTCGCCTCTCTTTCTCAAAAGGAATGACCAAGAATTTAAGGTACACAGTACATTCTACATGAGAAAAGAAAATAATAATTATAAAAAATTACTTACTTATGTGATTCAAATCTTATTTATTGCAACAACTTAAAGTATTATGACACTTTGAATTTCACAAGAGTCCCTTGCTTTTACAACTGCATTTATTTGTGGAACACTTCCTTTCGCAATGACAGCGTGTATAGCCTTGTCCCGTGCTTCTCGAATTAGCTGCAGCTGCTTCTCTCAGCGACATTTATTGAATAGAAAACTCATCTATGGAAAGTAACTTTATTTTACAAATTATGAACTGATTACGTGTGTAAAGCTGCTTGAGGGTACCATTTTTATTTGCCATTTTATAGAAGTCGGAGTCTTGTATTCCAACAACAACCGCTAACACATTTCGGCTATCTGTACGACCACGGTCGAAATCAGGGACTTGTATTCGTACATTATCACCAATTTGAGCAGGACGAAATTGTTTTTGTCAGGTATGTAACATCTTTACTGCTTGCAGTTGAAAATTTTCTTTCGCGGCCTTTGTTTTTGTAGAAATAAACTCGTGTTTTTCAGACAAGTGAAGACGCTGTAGGTTGTAGGTACTCTTCATTATTCTTCTTTGGAATATTGTTTTCGGTATGACCACCACTCATTTTTTTTATAAGCAATAACAGTTCCTTCAAGCTGTTCTTCGGTTTCAGAAGTATTGGCAATTTCTTTGAGTTGTTCTTCAGTTTCAATATTTGCTATTTGTTCGCCAGGCAAAAAAGACGATGCTATGCCTATTTTTGCTTTAATGCCAAACATGGCTTCATAAGGACTTTGGCGTATTCCTTCGTGGTATGTAGTGTTCTTGACAAATTGAACAAAGGATAAACCATCTGATCATTTATTTGTATCGTTATCGTTCACCCATGCAGTTAGCATATTCTGTATATCCTGATTGCCCCTTTCAACTGAGCCTTGTGTTTCAATGTGACGAGGCTTTCCATGAACTATTTTAACATCTTTCCACATAGCGCATATTTCGGATATGAGTTGATTACTAAATTCTCTACCATTATCTGATTGCAATATTGTTGGTGCCCCAAATGTTAAAAATATTGAAAGAACGTAATGCGCTACTGCTTCAGCTCTTTTAGTTTTCAGAGGTCGTAGATGGACAAACTTAGTTAAATGATCTTGATACACCATTATGAACTCTGTTTGACTGCTGATCTATCAGATCAACTTCACATCTTGAGTTTAATTCAGGACTAACCATTGGCTTCACAACAATACCTTTCTTAGGTGCACTGTGTTTCATTTGACACTTTGCATAAATTTAAATACAACATTACAACTTCATATGTAATATTTTTATATTTAACTTTCAACTCTTTAAACATACGTGTTCCTCCTCCGTGGCCTATTCTGATGTGAGTTTCATATAGTATAACGTACAATTCTTCATTGGTAACATAATACTGTATGTTCGTATCCCCTGGTTTTAATGGTACAATTAACTTCTCCTCATCATTAATTTTTAAAACATCAAAATGTTTTAATCGTCTGTAATCCAAAGGTGTGTTGCGTTTAATTTTAGCAGAATTAACTTCAAAAGTTATTTTAGAATACTTTTCTTGAGAAAAATAAAAACAATTGTCTTCTCGTTTACCCGCAATTAATGCATTTAACTTTTCATGAAAAAGATCACGATTTTCTGCAGTACCCAATTAGTATAAATTAGGGTATCGGAAAAAAATTAAGAAAACGTTGCTCGCGTTATCAAATCTTGCATAAGACTGACAAATCTGATTGACTCCGAGCAGAATAAAGGATTTTGCGAGAGAGAGAGCCTGTCGCTTGTTTTTTGACTCTTCTGTTTTGGACCTCCACCAGAGCAAATCTATGATTGTCGACACACACCGGAGAGGGTCCGAATGTACAACAATGTAATGAAATATTCGATCTTTCACCGACATATTTGGTATCTGTTGACATTCACCGGTGAAAGTCAACATTCTCCAATTTCGGTCATTCACGGTAACATATACAGATACAAAGGTTTACAATTCAGTCAGCCCTCAGTATAATGACCGCTCTTCAGGTGACGAACTCTGACCGCTATGACAGTCTGCAAATTTTACGGTACGGAAAACACACAAAATGGGATCTGTGAATCGATATTTGAACTTAAGTAGTCCCGCCGCTGGAGCTCCGGATATGGAATGTTTACATATTGTTGATAGCGACTTAAGCGTTCGTGGCAGCGCCCTCATGTAGGAAATGCTGCGGCGCGACTGGCGACTGTCGTAGTTTACAGTGCGGCCAACGAGATGGCGCCCAATACCGTATTTACCTGCTTGCACACGTCATTACTGCTTTATATACCCTGTAAGGCCTTTGTAGCGTGTATGTTTACTTATATTTGGCGTATGTATGAGGGTGTTAACGATTATATAGTACAAACTATCTATATATCTATTTTAGTCTTGTTCGTGAAATTAATCCGAGGTATGCGGAGGACGTTAATCTCATTGTTTTGAATTTTTCTAGGATCAGAGGAAGATCACAGAAATGCATCTTTCTGAGGATGCACCAGGTCCTGACTCTTTGCAATCATATTAAGTTGATGCAAATGATCAGCGGAACCGAAAGAGAGGTGGAAAGAGGGTAAAACATTGACATATCCAAGAAAAATAAAAAAAGAGAAATGAGGGAAACACATATAGAATATAGAGGGGCAACAGGGTGTTGTCTGAAAACTTGTATGCGCTCCATGTGAATGCTACAAAAAGTGTCTGGAGCATACAAGTGAAGAAGTCAAGAAACTGAATTGCAGTCATACGCAAAGTGCTTACGTACAGCAAGGAGCCAATATGGTACCGTGCCATTTTCCTTAACCTAATAGAAAACAGTTATCATTCCTTTCTGTTTTTTGAGTTAGTTAATTTCCGAAATGCATAAACCAGGTGCCTAATGATTATTGAAATTTCGGGAATTTTTTTTTTTCTTTTTAAAAGAGGGAGATATTACTGCCATGTAGCGCTAAGCTATATTGTTTCATTTTGCTGCCACTGTTTCATGGTTATTTTAAAGTGAATACTGAGCGTCCGTACGCAGTATATTTCTTGCTTAGAAGACGCATTCAAGGTGTTGTATCAGATTCCTCTTAGTTGGCATGGGTCGGTCACTGAATCTCGTTAGGAACAGCGAGGCTGCCCATGGAGATGGGCAGTTTTCGCAGTAGTGGGGTTGTGGCCTGAACTGTGCATTTGTGAGAAGAGATGCTGCCCTTCGCCACTGAGGGAAGAGTTTATGCCCTCACTATGCCCTCACAGGCGTTCCAAGAAAATAACTGAGCACGGAATTTTTTTCGTTTCCTGAACGAACATCAAACGACGAGACTCTGTTGCATTGCCCGGCCACTGTGAGAAAGTAGTTTCTGCTCAAATAGAGTTGGTGTATCCAAGCAAATGTGTCGCCAATGCCACTGCGCTTGACGCGAAGAAGAAGACCAATTGAAGCAGCATTGCTCTAGGCCGGTACAAACCTCATTTTTGTTAATGTGCTTTCTGTACACCAAGAGGCGAAACCTTCTACTCCATTCCCCTACTTTTTTCACGAAATAAGGGATATCTCCGTCTCATACATTGACAACAACGTTAAACTGTCCTTCCACGCCAAGAGCTTTTTTTTCTTTTCTTTTCGGGAAACGAGGGAACTGAGAAGAGAGAACTAAGGTTCGATGCTATTTGTCTCCCTGGCGCGTTGATGCTCTTCATTGCACGAGGTCCGCCAGCTTACCGGAATAGTTAAAGCGCTTGTCTTCCATGCAGCGGGCTCGGGTTCAAATCCGGCCGGTTGGAGATTTTCTCCGCTCGTGGGATGGGTATTGTGTTGTGCTCATCATCATTTCATCGTTACCGACACGTACGTCACCCAATATGGCGTCACCTGAAGTAATACTTGCAACTCGGGGTTACCCGGATGGGGACTATCGGCCATCAATGCCACACAATCATTTTATTTTTTGTTGTACATGAACAGTTGTGTCACGTATATGTCGCAGTGCATTGTAGAGCAGTCCGTATTCTACTTACTGGTTCGGTACACAACTTGCGTTGCCAATTTGACTTTTAATTTGCGTTTTGGTCTCATTAAATTTACATTTGCGAACTGCCCAGTAAGGAAACATTGCTACATTTCTCCATGCAAAAAAAGTCTTTTAAAAGCCAACTTCACTTAGATTTCCGTATCCTTGATCGCCCTGCAACTATTCCATATTTAGGTCAGAGGAGCTCATGTCAAAACTATCAGGTGGCCAGTACTGCTTAAAACTGATTTGTACAAATCGTATTGACAACAGCTGCAACATTAACAGTCTTGCCATTTGACGGTTATTAACACTTAATTTGGATTGTAGTGTTATAACTAGTTGCCATTTGGTGTTGCTAATGCACCATCAACTTTCCAACTTTTATTGGAACAGCTGATTCAAACGATTCCGTGTACAGTAAACTGTCTGGTCTATGTATTAGTAAGTGGCACCACAAGAAAACAGCATCTGCAAACTTACGTTTACTGTGCCAGAAATACAAAAATTGGAGTGAAATGAAATGAACAAACGTGTGAATTCTTCCAGAACAAGTGGAGTGCTTCATTAATAAATTGTAGCGTCGCGTCCTATTAAGGGATGCTACACGTCAGGATTGGTGAGACAAGTGGCGTGGAAGAGAGTGCTTTATTCTGGGGCACACAATGAAACAGTGGTGACATTAATCATTGTTTATTTCCAGCAGCAATGCACAGTGCGATGGTCGTCCTCTAGGTCACCCATTACGTGTTCCAGTGGAGCCAGTCGTAGAATGCGCTGATGCCAACAGCAACCGTGATCTCCGTTGCCCTCGGTCATGGATGGCTGCTACGCTATGCCGTATGGCCTGCGAGCAATTGGAGATACGAGACTGACTCTCTCGGGGTCGCCAGAGCTTGGCTGGCCATGCACACATGCTTACTCATGGTCCGAATGGTCCGAATGTCCAGTGTCGCGCACTTGGTTGCGATACCTGATCCAGATCTTCGATGCCCAGCAGCCATGGGCCTGGACACCCACCAGCGGTCGGTCAGGATGATGACCGATGACAAGGAGGTGGCTAGGAACACAGGCAGGCCAAGCGGGCGTGCAGCCGCAGACGAATTGTAAGAAGCTTGCAGTCCATAATTTAGAGGGCCTGTTCTGTTGAAACACGGGCTTCTCGCATCAGTGAAGTTTTAAAGTCCAGCAGCTGCTACGCCACCGCTGTAGGACGCCTCAGGCTGTAACGTGACAAGTTGATCAGCGGGCAGGCAGCGAGCAGATCTTCGTCACCAAAGACTTAGTCACGGTTTCTCTGGGACTCAAGAAGCCTTCATTCTCTGTGGTTCAAGACACATATGGAATGGAGGCATGACTGAATCCCTTGACCTTCAATATTCGATCATTTGTACTCTAATAGCTACGCTTCTCATGCAGTCTTACTGTGGGGGGACGAGTTGATTTTTTCAACATTACTCGTCCAGTAAGCTTTCCCTGGATCGCTTCACGGCTGGGTGCAATTTTTAATTAAAGATAATTGAAGTTTTTTCAACAAGGTCAGTACAACTTCTTTTCAAAAAATCTGTCAGAAAAAATTAATGTCTTTATCTACAAAGATTGATAAGCTATTATTAAAGGTATGTGTGGAACGAAAATTTGCACCAACTTTTAGTGCTTTCCTCTAACACAAATGTCTCTCTATCGTATTAAGTACTCTAACGTCTTTCGTTTGTGAAGAAAAGGTACACAAAGCTCTCAAAATGTAAGTTACAGGAAACCTTCTAAAAAAGATTTGAAAGGGCCTGTGTTGGGCCTTACCTTCTCTGGGTGAACTAGTGCAGGCCATATGCATACTATTTCATCGTTCTTAACCAGTCCTTTCTTCGATTGTCTTCTCTGGGTAACCTGATTATCAAACTGAGTAGCGATAATGTGAACTGCAGCAATTCTCCTGCTATCGATTTCCTTCGACATCGACAGTCTGAAAGCTTTGCATTCATTGAGTTCATAACCTGCCAAGATTACTTTTGTTAAAAACTTAACAAGCATCATATCCCGAAATTTGAACAGTATTTGTGGAAATCAATGTTGTCTTGGGGCATATCAGAGAGTTCTAAATTTCATTAGTATTCTGCGCCTTTCCATGCACACAGTTTTGTGGAAATTCTGGATCTAGAAAACATCTCAATACTAGCTTCAGGTAACTTTGATAACGTGAACAGTTGGAGCCACCATGTTCAGCTTTCATGAATTTGCGCCATGGTTGGGGGATGCTAGCGTGCCTCAGCGACTCAGATAGCTGTACCGTAGGTGCAACCACAAAGGAGAGGTATCTGTTGAGAGGCCAGACAAACGTGTGGTTCCTGAAGAGGGGCAGCAACTTTTTCAGTAGTTGCAGGAACAACAGTCTGGATGATTGACTGATCTGGCCTTGTAACATTAACGAGAACGCCATTGCTGTGCTGGTACAGTGAACGGTTGAAAGCAAGGGGAAACTACAGCCACAATTTTTTCCGAGGACATGCGACTTGACTGTAATGTTAAATTATGATAGCTTCCTCTTGGGTAAAATATTCCGGAGGTGAAATAGTCCCCCATTCGTATCTCCGAGCGGGTACTACTCAGGAGGACGTCATTATCAGGAGAAAGAAAACTGGCATTCTACAGAAGGGAGCGTGAAATGTCAGATCTCTCAATCGGGCAGATAGGTTAGGAAATTAAAAAAGGGAAATGGACAGCTTAAAGTTAGATATAGTGGGGATTAGTGACGTTCGGTGGCAGGAGGAACAAGTCTTCTGGTCAGGTGAATACAGGGTTATAAATATAAAATCAAATAGCGGTAATGCAGAAGCCGGTTTAGTGATGAATAAAAAAATAGGAGCGCGGGTAAGCTACTACAAACAGCATAGTGATTAATGCATTATTGCAGCCCACGCCTACCACAGTAGTACAAGTTTATACGCCAATTAGCTTCGCAGATGATGAAGAGATTTGAGAAATGTCTGATGCGATGAAAGAGATTATTCATATACTTAATAGAGACGAAAATGTAATATTAATGGGGATGGAATTTGATAGTAGGGAGAGGAACAGAAGGAAAAGTAGTAGGTAAATATCGACTGGCGGTAAGGAACGAAAGAGGAAGTCGCCTGGTAGAATTTTGCGCAGAGCATAACTTGCTTTAAGAATCATGAAAGAAGGCAGTATACGTGGAAGACGTCTGGACACATTGGAAGATTTAAGATAGATCATATAATGGAAAGACAGAAATTTATGAACCAGGTTTAAGTTGTAAGACATTTCCAGGGGCAGATGTGGACTCTAACCACAATTTATTGGTTATGAACTGTAAACTAAAACTGCAGAAAGTTCAAAAAGGTAGGAATTTAAGGAGATGGGACCTGGATAAACTGAAAGAACAAGAGGTTTTAGAGAGTTTCTGAGAGAACAATAGGGAACGACTGAAAGATACGGGGGAAAGAAATTCAGTAGAAGAAGAATCGGTAGCTTTGAGATATGAAATAGTGAAGGCAGCAGAGGATCAAGTAGGTAAAAAGACGAGGGCTAGTAGAAATCCTTGGGTAACAGAAGAGATACTAATTTAACTGATGAAAGGAGAAAATATAAAAATGCAGTAAATGAAGCAGCCGAAAAGGAATAAAAGATCTCAAAGATGAGGTCGACAGAGAGTGCAAAATGGCTAAGAAAGGTTGGCTAGAGGACAAATGTAAGGATGTAAAGGCATATATCACTAGGTGGAAGATAAACATTGCCTACAGGAAAGTTAGAGAGACCTTTGGAGAAAAAAGAACCATCTGTATGAATATCAAGAGCTCAGATGGAAAACCAGTCGTAAGTTAAGAAGGAAAAGCAGGAGGATGGAAGAAGTATATGGAGGGTCTGTACAAGGGCTATGAACTTGATGACAGTATTATGGAAGTGGAAGAGGACGTAGATGAAGATGAAACGGGAAGTATGATACCGCGTGAAGAATTTGACAGGGCCCTGAAAGATCTAAGTCAAAAAAAGGCTCCAGAATTAGACAGAATCCCATCAGAACTACTGATAGAGAGTCAACCATAACAAACTTCTGCCATCCGGTGATCAAGATGTGTGAGACAGGTGAAATACCTTAAGACTTCAAGAATAATATAATAATTCCAATCCCAAAAATGGCTCTGAGCACTATGGGACTCAACTGCTGTGGTCACAAGTCCCCTAGAACTTAGAACTACTTAAACCTAACTAACCTAAGGACATCACACACATCCATGCCCGAGGCAGGATTCGAACCTGCGACCGTAGCGGTCGTGCGGTTCCAGACTGTAGCGCCTTCAACCGCTCGGCCACTCCAATCCCAAAGAAAGCAGATTTCGACAGGTGTGAAAATTACAGAACTCTTAGTTTAATAAGTCATGGCTGCAAAAGACTACCAAGAATTCTTTACAAACGAATGGAAAAACCTTGGGAAACACAAGTTTTGATTCCGTAGAAATATTGGAACACGAGAGTCAATACTGACCCTACAACTTATCTTGGAAGATAGATAAAGGAAAGTCAAACCGACGTTTCTAGCATTTTTAGACTTGGAGAAATATTTTGATAATGGTAATAATGTTGACCGGAATACTCTCTGTTTCAAAATCTGAAGCTGGCAGAATACAGAGAGAGAAAGGCTATTTACAATTTGTACAGAAACCAGATGGTAAGAGTCGAGGGGCATGAAAGGGAAGCAGTAATCGAGACGGGAGTAAGACAGGGTTGTAGCCTATCGCCGATGTTATTCAATCTGTATAATGAGAAACGAGTAAAGGAAACAAAAGAAAAATTTGCAGTAGGAATTGACATCCACGGAGAAGAAATAAAAACTTTAAGGTTTGCCGACGACATTATAATTCTGCCAGAGACAGCAGAGGACCTGGAAGAGCAGTTGAACGCAGTGGACAGTGACTTGAAACGAGGGTATAAGATGAACATCAGCAAAAGCAAAACGAGAATAATGGAATGTAGTCGAATTAAATCAGCTGATGCTGAGGGGATCAGATTAGGAAATGAGATACTTAAAGTAGTAGATGAGTTGTGCTATCAGGGGAGCAAAATAAACTGATGATGGTCAAAGTAGAGGGGATATAAAATGTAGACTGGTTCTAGCAAGGAAAGCGTTTCTGTAGAAGAGAAATTTGTTAACATCGAGTATAGAAGGAAGTCTTTTCTGAAAGTATTTGTATGGAGTGAGCCATGTATTGAAGTGAAACAAGGACGATAAATTGTTTACACAAGAAGAGAATAGAAGCTTGAGAAATGTCGTGCTACAGAAGAACGCCGGAGATTAGATGGATAGATCACGTGACTAATGAGGAGGTACTGAATAGAATTGGGGAGAAGAGTATGTGGCACAACCTGACTAAAAGAAGGGATCGGTTGGCAGGAAACGTTATGAGGCATCAAGGGATCAGTAATTTAGTATTGGAGGGAAGCTTGGAGGGTAAAAATCGTTGAGGGAGACCAAGAGATGAATACACTAAGCAGATTCAGAAGGATGTAGGTTGCAGTAGGTACTGGGAGATGAAGAGGCTTGCACTGGACTGAGTAGCATGGAGAGCTGCATCTAATCAGTCTCTGGACTGAAGGCCACAACAACATCAGTGTCACACATTATTATTGAGTTAGTTTTCTAGATGTGGCTGCAGATTTTAATAACAGGTATACACAATCATTTGCAGCCACTGGTAAACAATCACCAGCAGTAGAGATCCCATTCCACAGCCTTCTTTATGTGCTACACAGATATCACCTTCATTGTCATGGCATAAAACTGGAAGAAAACGCCGGAGAAATAAATAATTTGGGGAAATACTGAACAACTAAGGGTGCGTGCCCCAGCGAGCTTTAGTCAGTTATTATTTTTATCACACTTAGGAGTGGAATTGAAACGTAATATTCAGGAACAGAAATCTGAATAACATGTGATAGGTGAAGAGTGAATAAAAAAATTTTCACAATTTCACTTGCTTCTGCGTACGCTTCCTCTTAACGATGAAACGGTACTCTGGTGGTGGCAACACCCAGCTTTAACAACGAACTGCACCGCTTAGATTTCTCCCATATCTACCATTAACTTCAGCTTACTCTTAATGTGACATATCCAAAACCTTATTACAAAGCAGTCCTTAACTTAAGGCTTATTCTACTTAAATACAGTATGTTTTCTCCCATTAACTGTTGCCCTGGTCTATGACAGCTAACGATTCAATAGCTGAAATTGTCATAGTTATAAGGTTGTGCTAACGAGTTTTTTTAAAATGTTGGGCCTATTACGACATCTTCCCCATTGAAATTTTCACCTAGTTTGTTTCATATAATTTGTCTACTGAATGTATATGTTCAGGGTTGAGGATGGCATTAAGGTATGTTAAATTCTGTGTGAGTAATAACTTGAGTGACCCTTGTAGTCAATGTACTCCGCGTCAGTGTCACACAAGGGGGAAATCTGTCCCGCGTATCTCACAGTTCGTTAACAATAACAGCGCTCCCCTGCAACTGTAATTTTCTAAACCCTTGAGGTTCCCCTTTTACATACCAACTTTTCAACAAAGTTTCTGGCCATTGGATCAATACAGTCAATGCATCCCTCTCTTTTGAAAGTATGACCGCGTGGAAAAGATTTCCTTTTCGCAACTTGTCCCGTTCGCTTTCCCCAAGAACATACTCGTCTCACATGTGCGCATATGAGTTTGTACCCGGCTGTCTGGATAGACAACATTACCCTCTTCTTTGCATTTCTCCTAATCCGGTAATGACATACGTAACTACACGAGCTTCCATTTTGTCTGAAATCAACAATACGTATTCCGTCTTTACACGTACCCATTTTCGTATTACCCCCTTTTTACTGGATAATGGTGAATGGTGTAAAACTGAAATTTCGCACTAATCCCTGTTATAAACAAATGAATAGCTATACAAATATATACGCTTGCACCGTCAGTTCTTACCTTGTCCTGGCGATCTGCGCAGCGCGGAGTGGTCGCGCGGTTAGAGGTGCCTTGTCGCGAATCGGGCGGCCACTCCCGCCGGAGGTTCGAGTCCTCCCTCGGGCATGGGTGTGTGTGTTGTTCTTAGCATAAGTTAGTTTCAGTAGTGCGTAAATCTAGGGACGGATGACCTCAGCAGTTTGGTCCCATAGAAATTCACACACATTTGAAAATGTTTTTGGCCATATGCAGAAAAACACTACTAAATTACTTTCTGCCACTGCCGTCATATATCTTAATTCTGTTGGGAACTCTTTCTCCATGAGTTGTAAACCTACTATAAACTCCCGTTTTGGAATCAACATGGAACTGAGATGTCTGGTTATCGCACGATACATTACTCCCTACAACACCATCACTTTACTTCTTGCATCGAGCACGTAGTAACCTGGCTATGGCCAATTTGTTATCTATTAAACGTAATTGCCTCTGGATCTTCTCCAGATCGCTATTCGAGACCTCTTTGTGTCACTGGTATACGGAGTCAGCTCCGCCGCTGTCATTCGTACTAACTTCGAGTCGTTCGATACTCTGTACTCGAAACTAGACAACCGTGCTGCGTTCCAATCTGCGACACCTTTCGCAGAGCTTGCCGTTTGCTAGACCTGACCTAGTGTAAGATTTAATTTCTTAACATCCTCCTCATCCGCTATCTCAAACATCTTTTTAGTAACTTTACTCCCGTGTCCAACCAACCTCTCCTCGTCCAAGTTACAGTATCCATCATCTGTGACCTATGCGTCCTTAGTGCCCTCAACGTAAGTAAGCTGTCACTCATGGCACTTCCCGTCCAGCTGACATGAACGATAAGCGATTTGGCAGGAAATTGTACTTTTACATTGAATGTGCTGAGGTCATCTCGGCAACCTTGTACGAGCCGTGATATTTGGTCAAGAACACCTTCGTCTTTCGCTTCGGTGTACAGGGATTAGTCACCTATACCCATTGCCCTATACAACGAGGGGACAAAGGTTATGGGCTAGCAATAAGCACATATACAGATGGGAGTACTATTCCGTACACAAGGTGTAAAAGGGCAGTACAATGGCGGAGCAGTCATTCCTGATCAGGGGTTCATGTGAAAAAGTTTCCAAAGTGATCAAGGCGCACTACGGGAATTAACAGATTTTGGACGCAGAATGGTATTTGGAGCTAGACTTATGGGACATTCCACTTCGGAAATCGTTATGGAATTCAATATTCCGAGATCCACAGTGTCAAGGGTGGGCCGAAAATATCAGATTTCAGGCATTATCTCTTATTACGGGCGATACAGTTTCCGACAGCCTCATTTAACGACGAAAAGCAGCGGGGTGCTCGTAGAATTGTCAGTCTAACAGAGAAGCCACACTGCGTGAAATAACAGCAACAATAAATGCGGGACGTACGACGAAAGTATCCATTAGGACAGTGCGGCGAAATTTAGTTACAGCAGCAGATGACCGATGCGAGTGCCTTCGCTAACAGCACGACATCGCCTGCAGTGGCCATATCCGTTGGATCTCAGACGACTAGGAAACCGCGGTCTGGTCACATGAATCCCAAATTTAGTTGGTAATAACTGATTATATGGTTTTTGTGTGGCAGAGACTCCACGAAGACACGGACCCAGGTTGTTAACAAGGCACTATGCAGGTTGTTAGTGGCTCCATAACGGTGTGGGCTGTATTCACGTAGAATGGACCGGGTCCTCTGATCCAACTGAACCGATTATTGACTGGGCGTGCGTATGTTCGGCTACTTCGTGTTTGCAAACAGCGACGGAATTTTTATGGATGACTATGCACCATGTTACCGGACCACAAGTGTTCGAGACTGTTTTGAATTACATTATGGTCAACTCGGTTAAATGATTTGGCCACCCAGATCAGCTGATATGAATCCTGCCGGACGTTTATGGGACATAATCGAAGGCTCAGTTCGTGCGTGACATCCTGCACCGGCAACACTTTCGCAATTATGGATGGCTATAGAGACAGCATGGCTCAATATTTCTGCAGGGGACGCCGACTTGCTGCATTACGCAGGGCAAAAGGACGTCCGACACCGTATTAAGAGATATTCTATGACTTTTATCACCTCATTGTAGAATTTTGTGTTAGTTTTCCCATGCATGTGTTCGACTGTTCCTGGCATTCCTCTGCCTTTGTAACTTACTTTTTGTACGTTTTTCCATAGTTCCCATGTTCGTCTCGCCAACCTCTTCACCGATTCGCAGTTGGATTCTAACTTAGGACTTAACACGTGAAATGGGGATGGCATCTCCCTACCGTGCACCACCTAAAATCGTGACATTTGTACGCACAATTAAATGTGTCCCAATCATCACGTCTAGTGTTCACATTGAAGCTCAGCATTTTCGAAATGTCTTATGAATCCGCTTTGTCCTCACCTTGTTTTGAGACTGGGATGGGCTTGTTCGTAACTGCTGAATACATAACACATGGCATTACTATTTCACGAAATCTGAAATGTACACTCCTGGAAATGGAAAAAAGAACACATTGACACCGGTGTGTCAGACCCACCATACTTACTCCGGACACTGCGAGAGGGCTGTACAAGCAATGATCACACGCACGGCACAGCGGACACACCAGGAACCGCGGTGTTGGCCGTCGAATGGCGCTAGCTGCGCAGCATTTGTGCACCGCCGCCGTCAGTGTCAGCCAGTTTGCCGTGGCATACGGAGCTCCATCGCAGTCTTTAACACTGGTAGCATGCCGCGACAGCGTGGACGTGAACCGTATGTGCAGTTGACGGACTTTGAGCGAGGGCGTATAGTGGGCATGCGGGAGGCCGGGTGGACGTACCGCCGAATTGCTCAACACGTGGGGCGTGAGGTCTCCACAGTACATCGATGTTGTCGCCAGTGGTCGGCGGAAGGTGCACGTGCCCGTCGACCTGGGACCGGACCACAGCGACGCACGGATGCACGCCAAGACCGTAGGATCCTACGCAGTGCCGTAGGGGACCACACCGCCACTTCCCAGCAAATTAGGGACACTGTTGCTCCTGGGGTATCGGCGAGGACCATTCGCAACCGTCTCCATGAAGCTGGGCTACGGTCCCGCACACCGTTAGGCCGTCTTCCGCTCACGCCCCAACATCGTGCAGCCAGCCTCCAGTGGTGTCGCGACAGGCGTGAATGGAGGGACGAAAGGAGACGTGTCGTCTTCAGCGATGAGAGTCGCTTCTGCCTTGGTGCCAATGATAGTCGTATGCGTGTTTGGCGCCGTGCAGGTGAGCGCCACAATCAGGACTGCATACGACCGAGGCACACAGGGCCAACACCCGGCATCATGGTGTGGGGAGCGATCTCCTACACTGGCCGTACACCACTGGTGATCGTCGAGGGGACACTGAATAGTGCACGGTACATCCAAACCGTCATCGAACCCATCGTTCTACCATTCCTAGACCGGCAAGGGAACTTGCTGTTCCAACAGGACAATGCACGTCCACATGTATCCCGTGCCACCCAACGTGCTCTAGAAGGTGTAAGTCAACTACCCTGGCCAGCAAGATCTCCGGATCTGTCACCCATTGAGCATGTTTGGGACTGGATGAAGCGTCGTCTCACGCGGTCTGCACGTCCAGCACGAACGCTGGTCCAACTGAGGCGCCAGGTGGAAATGGCATGGCAAGCCGTTCCACAGGACTACATCCAGCATCTGTACGATCGTCTCCATGGGAGAATAGCAGCCTGCATTGCTGCGAAAGGTGGATATACACTGTACTAGTGCCGACATTGTGCATGCTCTGTTGCCTGTGTCTATGTGCGTGTGGTTCTGTCAGTGTGATCATGTGATGTATCTGACCCCAGGAATGTGTCAATAAAGTTTCCCCCTCCTGGGACAATGAATTCACGGTGTTCTTATTTCAATTTCCAGGAGTGTAGATCGTTTCTAGATTCATAAGGTGCCAGGTGTTCCAAACTTCTGTATTCAACGTGTACCTAAAGCCTGTGCTACAGTATTGACCTGTTGGTTGATCGTCTTGATTTTACGTGTTCTGAATGCATTGACAGTTGGTAACAGCTGGCTCGGTAACATGAAGTGAATGTTGAAGAGTCACGTAGTTCAACAGCATCCACTATGGATAAAATACAGTCTTCGACGCAATTCTTCATATCGCGCTTTCTGTTTCAGCTCTAAAACCATTCTGCAATATGCCTGTTTGTTTCTGGTCAGCCACCGTGACCAGACAACACATGTTCTTAAGCCTGTTGTAAGACTTCCTTTTGAAAAGCTGCTGTGATCATGACATGTAGTCTGTGTCACGTGACTCTGCACAACAAACCCTCATGTGCATATAAGTGTGGCTGTGACTTAAAAGCCTAACAGTCTTGTATATTCTGCCTGTGCTTGTTGGCATTCCAACACACTCTTGTCCAATGTACTCTACATGCCCATTCTGCGACTAAATGTGTTTTCTATCTGGCTTGTGGATGACCTCGTAATCAGATTCACTGAGGTTGAGAGCTCGTTGTGCTTAGTGACCGGATGGGTCTTTCAGACCAAGCAAGCTTTTCAGTGAGATGTGCTCTGTCATAACTATAAATTTTTTATAATAAAAGCAACAGCGGAAATATGTAACACCACATAAGACCCCTAACATTTCCTTTTCAATTGTTGAGTAGATACACTTTGTTTATTTAATTTCCTTAAAGCATATATACTGGAAGCTCTAGTCCATTTAGAATCTGACCCAAAAAACAGCCCAATAATTCATTAGAATCGTCGCACAGGAGGATGAACTCTTTTTCAAAATTAGGAAATACCAATACCGTATCCAAAATCAAGGCCTCCTTCAATATTTTGAACCCTGGCTTACTTTCCTATATTCACTGAAAGTTTACATCCTTTTAAGTAAGCTTTTCCGAGGTCCTGCTATTTTTGTTAAATTCTTTACGAATTTGTGGTAGTGTTTGCATAAACCGTCTATTTGGTTGCTCGTGGCGTTGGAAAATTCCGAATCGTTTCTGTAACACAAGGCTCGGTCTGTACATCACGTTCAATAATTATGTGTCGCAGATAGTTAACTCGAGTTTGAGCAAAATTGTACTTATCCTTGCGCAATGTCAAATGCGCCTTCCGAACCGGATTGTAGACAGCTTGCGGTCTGTATACTCAGGTCCCTCAGATGGAGATTGACCGTGTACCATATTCTCGCATTGGTGAAGTTTCCAAGTCCATCAGTGACTACGCCACCGTTGTGGCTCGCATTCGGCCGGAACTTGGAAAGCCAGCAGATCTTCAACGTCAAAGTTTTAGTCGTGGTCTCTCTGAAACTGAACGGGCCGTCATTCTCTCCAGTTGAAGACCCTGATGGAAGGTAGCCACGACTGCATCCCCTCGGCGTCAGTTCTCAATTAATTATACACTTATTGCTATACTTTTGACTTGGTCCTACTGTAGGGAGGGGAGTGGACTCGATCAACATTTCTCGTTCTGTTAGCTTTTCCTGGCTGACTCCAGGGCGCCGCATCGAGCAGAGGTTCCTAAATGTTCAAATTTGTGTGAAATCTTACAGGACTTAAGAGCTAAGGTCATCAGACCCTAAGCTTACACGCGACTTAACCTAAAGTATCCTAAGGACAAACACACACCCATGCCCGAGAGGTTCCTAGGCGAGTGAGATTTGCAACGTATGAGTTTTCGGCAGCACGCAAATGCTGTGAGTTACATGAAGTGATTTCCCTCTTGATCACACTGTATTGCGCATTTAACTGTTCTATGTACTTCGCCCATAGGTGGTACGGTAAACACTTTTAGCTGGAGTGTTTGATGTAATGTCAGATGTACTGCCCAGTGAGCTAATTGATTAGCACATGAAACTGAGCTGGCCTTTATTGCCTGGCAGCGGTTGAAATAAAACTTAAAAGATGCACTCCTGGAAATTTAAATAAGAACACCGTGAATTCATTGTCCCAGGAAGGGGAAACTTTATTGACACATTCCTGGGGTCAGATACATCACATGATCACACTGACAGAACCACAGGCACATAGACACAGGCAACAGAGCATGCACAATGTCGGCACTACTACTGTGTATATCCACCTTTCGCAGCAATGCAGGCTGCTATTCTCCCATGGAGACGATCGTAGAGGTGCTGGATGTAGTCCTGTGGAACGGCTTGCCATGCCATTTCCACCTGGCGCCTCAGTTGGACCAGCGTTCGTGCTGGACGTGCAGACCGCGTGAGACGACGCTTCATCCAGTCCCAAACATGCTCAATGGGGGACAGATCCGGAGATCTTGCTGGCCAGGGTAGTTGACTTACACCTTCTAGAGCACGTTGGGTGGCACGGGATACATGCGGACGTGCGTTGTCCTGTTGGAACAGCAAGTTCCCTTGCCGGTCTAGGAGTGGTAGAACGATGGGTTCGATGATGGTTTGGATGTACCGTGCACTATTCAGTGTCCCCTCGACGATCACCAGTGGTGTACGGCCAGCGTAGGAGATCGCTCCCCACACCATGATGCCGGGTGTTGGACCTGTGTGCCTCGGTCGTATGCATTCCTGATTGTAGCGCTCACCTGCACGGCGCCAAACACGCATACGACCATCATTGGCACCAAGGCAGAAGCGACTCTCATCGCTGAAGACGACACGTCTCCATTCGTCCCTCCATTCACGCCTGTCGCGACACCACTGGAGGCGGGCTGCACGATGTTGGGGCGTGAGCGGAAGACGGCCTAACGGTGTGCGGGACCGTAGCCCAGCTTCATGGAGACGGTTGCGAATGGTCCTCGCCGATACACCAGGAGCAACAGTGTCCCTAATTTGCTGGGAAGTGGCGGTGCGGTCCCCTACGGCACTGCGTAGGATCCTACGGTCTTGGCGTGCATCCGTGCGTCGCTGCGGTCCGGTCCCAGGTCGACGGGCACGTGCACCTTCCGCTGACCACTGGCAACAACATCGATGTACTGTGGAGACCTCACGCCCCACGTGTTGAGCAATTCGGCGGTACGTCCACCCGGCCTCCCGCATGCCCACTATACGCCCTCTCTCAATGTCCGTCAACTGCACATACGGTTCACGTCCACGATGTCGCGGCATGCTACCAGTGTTAAAGACTGCGATGGAGCTCCGTATGCCACGGCAAACTGGCTGACACTGACGGCGGCGGTGCACAAATGCTGCGCAGCTAGCGCCATTCGACGGCCAACACCGCGGTTCCTGGTGTGTCCGCTGTGCCGTGCGTGTGATCATTGCTTGTACAGCCCTCTCGCAGTGTCCAGAGCAAGTATGGTGGGTCTGACACACCGGTGTCAATGTGTTTTTTTTTTCCATTTCCAGGAGTGTATTTACAATTCACTCGTGAAATTTTTCGCGGCACAGTAGTATTAATTTGTGGAGGACTGAGGCAAACTCAGCAGCATGCGGAGGCTATTGAAAACATTTAAGTACCCACCATCTTAACATACCAGAAATTTCTTGGAAAAATTAATTAGTATGCCATATTCATGCCAAACGTCGCCCAAAATGCCAGGCCTCTTAGTAATGTTTTTTGTAGTAAAGACAGCCCACTGGTTGCAGTTAGTAATGTACGCGATAGAGGCGCAAAATATGAATAGTCACAAAATGTCAGGAGGCTTTTCCAAAGTTAAGGCAACATCTGAAATCCATCCCTTCACTAGCGACTTATGACCCGTCATAACGTCTTGGTAAGTCCACAGAAATCAGACATCTCTCAACATGGTAGCATGTCCGTCTTGTCTCATACAATCCCTGATGGGTGTAAACAGTCCATCGCACACATTTCTAGGTCGCTGACTTCAGCCCAAATATACAGTGTGTAAAATGGAAAATAAGACCTTGAGATCAGATTTGGCATTCATAAAGCCTATGCATTTCTTTATACTAAAATTTTCACCACATAACCGATCATAAGCCACTGATTATCCCGTTCGGCTGTAACCGCCGACTTTCTAAAACAAGGCAACACCTTGCGCCTCCATCGCTGGACCCTCTTCCAAACAATTATTCTTCTAAAATTCGTTATTGGCCGACAGCACAATATGCTAACGCATATGCCCCATCCAGATTACATATGGCGCTAGATCCCACACTGACTCTCAGGAAATCGATCACATCCTACACTGAGGACCCTAATCTAAAGCAAATTTTGAGATAAGTTAGCCAAGGTTAGCTAGAACGCCTCGCACCACATTCCCTTCCAGAAGAATGACACCCTTTTCACTCAAAAATAGAATGTACGTGGTACAGAGAGTACTGATGCGGACAAGAGATGACAAGGACTGCCGGGTGGTCATCCCGCCATCACTGCGACAGCTCCCCATAAATTCTCTACACAATGACCACTTGGGGATGACTCACGTGAAAGTGCTACCAAGGCGGTACACTTAATGGCTCAGCATCACGTAGGACATAGAAAGGACACACCACTTCCGCATGATATGCGTGTTAACCCAGTCAGAACCTCCACAGAGGTTCCGTGTCCGGTCAACACCACAGCCCCCGTGGGAGCATGCACGTACATGTGGGTTTTTCCGGCCCGTTCCTGCGAGACATGTGGCTGATTACCGTTGACGCTTTCTCCAAATTCCCATATATAATTGGAATCCAGAATACCACAGGGAGGGAAACAATAAACGATTCCAGATAGTATTCGACATAGAAGGACCTCTGAAACAGTCGTTTTGGAAAATGGCCCTCCATTATCTTCGAGTACATTCCAGACTTTCTGCTTTCTGAACTACGAAACACACATGACAACAGCGCCGAATGATTACTCTGAGTGGTTCATCTGCAGATTTAGTGTGTAGATGCCTACAACACATCTACGCCAAGCAAACGTTGCCCCCGCCAGCCTCTGGACACAGGGGTTGGCCTCACATCTTCGTGAGAGTTCCAGGCGTCACCAAAGCCGCCCGCCGACGGACGGTGTCCACTGTGGCAGCAAGTGGCGCCAAGCTGGTATTGCATGAAAACTAGTTTCATTCACACTTAATGGCTTCCACCTCGAAGTATCTATCACCATTCCAGTAGCTGGTTTCGGACATTATAGACGCCAGACGGACACTACCCAGCAATTACAAGTCCAACGACATCGAAGCAGTTTCCCTATTTAGTAGGACACCCTCCCACCTGTACACCCATGACTTCCAGCGGATCGCTAGACTGGAACACCTGCACTATTCAGGTCCACGTCATGATGATGCCCCCTCCACAACCAAAGAACACAGCGCAACCGCGGACACATGCCAACCTCAGGATGGATATCGAAGCCCAAGCCGTCCTGCCCACCCACACTTTCCTCCTACAAGTATGGCAATCTTGCTTCCTACGATACTTTCTACCCTATAGATGAGTTAAGGAGGGGGAGATGCTATACAGCAGGGCCGGCCAAACGCTGCACAGTGTGCAGACGTGCGGAAGTGCTGCACATGTGCGCACGTGTGCGACAGCGAGCGACAGCGATATCTGTTATTAGACATGTGTCCTAAATGAACGGCGGCGGCTCCACTTCCCTGTTTATGTGGAACACGCAAGAGCTTGTTTGTGAAAGATTTTTCTCGGTGATGAAAATGAATAAATCAAGGTTTCGATGAAGAATAAGTAATGAAAATCTCCGCAACTGTTTGCGTTTGTCAATGAGCCGTGTTTTTGCGCCCGATTTTAACTATATCATTTCTCATGACCAGTGATAAACGTGTTTGGATTTATTCCTTTCATAATTAAAAATTATTGTTTACTAATTGTGCATTATTGCCTCATTCTGCTCCATGTTACATTATTATCAGGAAAATTGGTCATTAAACCGATTGTTCCAATGTATACTTACATATAGGGGTTTTTATTAATGTATGAAGGGCTACGCTCAGCTGAAGTCGATAATACATAACATTCATCTATTTGTCGGTTATTATGCAGATTTCAGACGGAACTGATGAAAGATATAGCAATAATGGTATTGAAATAACAGGCGATCATCGAAAGGTCTGCGGTTATTCTGTTCAGAGGTAACTGAGGACACCGAGAATTAGTTATAGGAAACCTTGCATTAGTTTAATGTTATTTGAAATCATGAATAAGGTTCGTTGGAAGTCGCTAAGTACTCTCTTCCTCAAATACTAGATCAAAAACATTACGCGTATTTACGTGCCGTCAGTCAAGCTGCCTTAATAAAAATCCACGGTTATTAACTCTATTGCTTTTCTTACTGGGTTAAACTGTTAACATAAAAGTAGACGTCTCAATGAGCAGACTGTGACAGTATTTTAAATGTTTAATACGCGAAATACCTTCCCATGGTTGACTTGCAAGCTGTGGAAAGAGCACTAGAATTCGCCGGTACAGAATATCCCAGCAAGTGGATAAAGCGACATCTGTGCGTAGAAACACGCACTACATGAACGCTGACGGCTGCGGCGTGCACGCTGTGACCCGGAAGTTGCACATGTGCAGGAGCACCGCACGTTTGCAGAATTTCTGGCCGGCCTTGCTATACACCGTCCGTCCAAAGATTCCGAGGTAGATTTTATTCCGAGCGTGTAAGCGACGTCAGCGAAGTAAATACCGTGGCAGGTGGAACTAACGACTCTAAGCAACAGATGCGCATTCGACCAGTCAGTTGTGAGAATGCAGCGTGAAACAGTGGACGAGGGAATAAAGTGTGGCAACGTTGTTGTCTCACAAATCGCAGCAGTGCAACTTCTCTAAATCAAGTGTTCAAGATATTCCCTAGAATGTTCTCAAGAAGAGAAAAATGTGCGCCATGTTTGTGCAGCGTACCTTGATTTCCGAAAAAAAAAAAAAATGCGTATGCACCTGCCGTGGCTTGATTGAAATGTTAAACGCGGAAATTCTTTTCTGGAGAAAAACATAATGAGTGATGATGGTTGTTTTCATCAATAAGAAACTATTGCAATACGACAAAGCGTAGATATTCACATGTTGGGTCAACACACAGACATCGTAACGAACATTCAAGGCAGTCTGACGCTCGAGTTGAACAACATCCCAGAGATGTACTTTTTTGAAAGTTTCACGTGGTTGTGCGAACGTACTGTGCATTGTGCTCAAGTGTGGGAGACAGTGTAGAACAACTGAATCATCATCTTAATGCTTCTTTATTTTGTTATTACTCCCGTATCAAAACTTTCTGGACTCACTGAGTGGTGCCTATATCCTCACATAGCGAATTCCACACAGGGAAGTAGATAGGCAGCGATATCAATACAAAAGATTTCACATGCCGTAAGTCGCACCAGTAAGCAGTTGTATGGTGTTGGTCCCTGAAATTACGCACGAAGTAAAACTAGCCGCACTGATAGTGTCAGCTTACCTCGTATCACACTGCGTTCTACCAGTGTAACTAGCGATGTGCATAATGATCAGACTGCCTATCGGATCTCAGTTGGACAACTTTTCGGACTGCGAATAGACGGACAGACTAGAGTGAGCCGGTCGGTGTGGTCGAGCGGTCCTAGGCGCTGTAGTCTGAAACCGCGCGACCGCTACGGTCGCAGGTTCGAATCCTGCCTCGGGCATGGATGTGTGTGATGTCCTTAGGTTAATTAGGTTTAATTAGTTCTAAGTTCTAGGGGACTAATGACCTCAGAAGTTGAATCCCATAGTACTCAGAGCCGTTTGAACCATTTTTGAACTAGAGTGACTACTGACGATCTGGATTCTTCTCTTGATGAGTGTATACAATTTTATGACGACCCAGTGTCGCCTGATTTTGCACACAGTCAAGTAATCAATGTGTGCTTAGCTTACTGCATACCACAAAGTGTTTGTAGGACTTTTCCGTGTGTAATAAATTCTGTAAAAGAACAATAACTTTTAAAGGAATAGGTTATTTCCTCTTTACGTAAGCCTGACAAAGTTTGTAGATTGGGATTCTGTCAATGTCTACAAGGCTACACTGCATTCACACTTTGTCTCTACTATTCAACTCTTCAACAGCACGCGAGAAAAACGAAGACTTAATTCTCTCCTTTAGAACTCTGCTTTATCTTATTTTATGCCCATGTAGATTGGCGTCAACGAAACATTTCGCATTTGGAGGAAAAATTTAAGCCTGAAATTTTGTGAAAAGATCTTACATAGCGAAAATTGGAGACACTTTCTCCCGTATTTCCCGATGGTACAAAACGAGTTTCCCTCTTCTGAACTTTTTAGATGTTCTCCATCATCTGGCAAGGGTCGGGTACCGCACACCAGTATTCTAGCACAGTTCGGACAAGAATAGTGTAGACAGCCTGGGTGGGGGGGGGAGGGGGAGGGTGACTTGTACGTGCAGCCCGATATTGTAATATTGTAATATATTTCATGAACAATAACATAAAATTGTTATCACGCGTAGAACAGAGTGTATCTTTGACACGTCTGAACCTAAGATGTTCCTTGAGCGTCAGAATCGATTGTACGTAGGGGCGCACAGAGCGCAGTAGCTCTTACCGTTCTACTCTATTAAATTTAGGATTTAAGACTTAAATCTAGTGGTAGCTGTGACAATTTAGCAGCATAATACAGTTTCGTAAGGTAGTGAAAATTTGTATATTTAGTTTTAAGTATGCAGCAACGCAATGTGGATTTCGCTAATTCTAACAATATCGTCCCTTGAATGTAGAAACCAAGTATCTTCCATCAGATTTAATGTTTAGGTTGATTAAGTATGCTCGATTTGTAACTTTGCGTATTTTTTAAACCTTATACAAGGAAGTTAAATTATGGAATATATTTTGTCAAACGATGTCACACCTCTTGTTACGTAACATTCCAAGTATTGTTAACTACGTCAGTAAGTGAGAATTGTAGAACGGTTGAGAAGCTCACTGCTTTTGAAATTAATGTAAAATGTTTCATATTATATTTTGTGAAGGAGAAACTTTATTTTGAATACAGTTTTATAACTGAAGAACTCGATTTTAGTATATCCTGTTATTACTGCCTCATCGTCTACCATGTCGTGAGACATTCTTTGCACGAAGCTATTTTACGGCCGGCATTGCACTTCGCTGGGCCAAGATTAAATATTTTGTGTGCCTCCTCTGGAGAGAACAGATTACCAAGATTACATCCGTTGCGACTCACGAGCTAAGGAAAGTGTATTTCATTGTATATTTGCATAGATAATTTTATCAGTTAAAGCAGAAGGCCATAGAACTCTGTGCTCACGAGACTCAGTAAATTTGAGAGGGATTGATTTCATGATAGGCGTTACATACTGGTTTTCCAGATTAAGTTGTTTAATCTTTCTTCGGATTTCAGTAAAACTGATTAAGCGCACCATTTACACAATAACACATCACACATTACATGTGGATAACACAAAGTTATTATTAAAGAATGTTACACTATTGCTATTAAGACCAGCATTTATGTGTGTGGGAAGGCTCCTTGGAGCCTGTGATTGATATTCTCTCTACAATTGATTTTGTTATTAAGACGTGCATGTATTACAAGTAGAAGGCCACTTGGAGCCTTTCAGTTCTTGATTTTCTTGTTGGGTTTTCTTAAGTAATTATTTCACAGTATTGCATAAACAAGGCCACTGAGAACCAGCAGTCAATTTTCCTGACATTTTGTGAAGAGTTTGTGTAAGCATTTATGTCAAATGGACATTGAGAGCCAGGTACTTTAAATTTACCCTACAATTTTAGGTAGCAATGTACTCATGCATAATCTATAACAGGCACGTAGTCAACCTATGAGATTCTGATAATATGTATACTTTACATAATGACCACATGCAGCCTTACCATGAGAATTTCTTATTACCTTCTTAAATATTTTTTGAGCTTGTAGCCATCTCACTATTTTTTCTAATAAATCTAACCACTGCCATATGCATTATCATAGGTATATAGACCATTGTAGGTCATTATGAGAGATTATTCATTACCAATAATATTGTCTTCCTTGTTTACTTGAATTTTTGCATTTTGTTTATTTACCATGTATGCTAGTATTGATATAGTCAGAGACAGACTGGTGCCACATTTCTTGAGAATTATTGTACTTACAGGCAGACTGTTGCCACACTTCTCATTATACTGTATAGAATTGACATGCCATTATGAACAGCACTATAGCTTAGTCCAGGTCATGGTTTTATTAGGATGTTGTATCTTTACTTTTCGCTGTTCCCACATTTACTGGGAGTGGTCATGTGCAACACTCAGTAGAGGTTGATTTAGAGCTTACATAGAGATTTTGCTACATTTATTAGGATATGTTCCACTAATTTACCTGTCTTACTGCTTCCAACCTTCCATCATCCAATTTCCTCCTTCTGCTCATGGCATTGGAGTTATTGGGTATCAGCTTTCATACTTCAGTGTGCCTATGCACAATATTAATCGATGAAGAATCTTTAACTTCAAAAGTAGTGATGATGACCATCATAACAATACTGATGTACTGAGAACAACCAACTTTCGGTGTTGGTTAACATGGAGCCAGTTACCAACTCTACTTTCGTACTGGATTGACATTACGGTGACTTGTTTAGCTGTTCTTGAACGCTGGACTAACCTGCTACAGTTAATGCTCAGATGTGAGACTGTAAAAATTGGACTTCATAATTCCGCCACGTCTACATGGTTATAAGCTTCAGCCATGAAACAACCTTTCCTTAACCATTTTCGCATTACTTTCTTGATAACTTGGGATGTACTTTACTCTTAGTTTCATCAACGTTACGTATCTTCTAGCAATATAATTTTAGAACATTTTGTGTATGAGATGACCAGACTTTACATTTACTGTTTATGCATCAGAGCACCAGCTTGTTCAAGAGCTCAATGATTTTTACTGTCTGTAGGGTTATATTGTAATGATTATGTAGTACCTATTATTAATATTGTAAATTCTGATATACAAAAAATTGCCCGACATTTGGCCTTCGATTGCACATCCAAACCTTATAGCAAATTTAACAAACCCCGCTGGAGGGCCTTGTGAGGGCTCCACTTGTACGTAGAGCCCGATTATGTAATATATTTCATGAAAAATGATATGAAATGGTTATCACTTGTAGAAGAGATTGTATCTTTGACACCATTGAATTAAAGATGGTAAAATCGATAGCAAGTAGGGGCGCGCAGTGCGCAGCAGCAGTTGCCTTTGTACTCTGTTAAAGGTAGGTTACTTTAAGCTAGTGGCTAGCTGTGAGAATTTACCTGTTGGCTTATGGACGCAGCGTAATACAGTTTTGTAAGAAAACGAAAATTTGTAAGTTTAGTTTTAAGTATGCAGTAACGCAATGTGGAATTTCCTAATTCTAACAGTATCGTCCCTTGAATGTAGGAACCAAGTATCTTCCATCAGACTCAATGTATATGTTGATTAGGTATGCACGATTTTTAATTTGGTGTATTTTGTAAACCTGATACAAGGAAGTTATGTCAAACGATGTCAGACCTTTTGTCATGTAACAGTCCAGGAATTGTTAACTACGTCAGTAAGTGAGAATTGTAGAACAGTTTAGAAGTTCACTGAATTTAAAAGTAATGTAAAATGTTTCATATTATATTTTGTGACGGAGAAATTTTATTTTGAATAAAATTTTCAAACTGAAGAATTCGGTCTTTTCATATCCTGTTATCACTACCTCATCCTCTACCATGTCGTGTGACATTCTTTGTACGAAGCTATTTTGCGGCCGGCATTGCACTTCACTGAGCCAAGATCTAATATTTTATATGCGTCTTGTGGAGAGAACATAATACCAAGATTACATCGGTTGCGACTCACGAGTTAAGGAAAATATGTTTCATTGTTTATTTGCATAGACAATTTCATCAGTTTACTGCACAGGGCCACAGATCCCGCTACTCGTGAGACTGAGTAAATTTCAGAGGGACTGATTTCATTATAGGCATTACATACTGGTTTTCCTGATTAAGTTGTTTAATCTTTCTTTCGATTACGGTAAAACTAATTAAGCACACCATTTGCTCAACAACGCATCACGCAGTAAATGTGGATAACACAAAGTTATTATTAAAGAACGTTACAAGTTTAGTTAGTGATTTAGCTGCTTGTTGTAAGTATACTGCCAATAAAACGGAGTCTTTGGTTCGCCTTTCCCACGACAGAACCGTAATGTTGAAGTTAATACAGAAACATTGATAAATTAAAACAAATGAAGTTACTGATTAATTAACTTCTGCTGAGCCAATATACTTTAAGATAAAAATAAATATGAGGTTTATGATGTAATTTTATTTATGGGGTGAAACCAAATTTGGGTGTAACACAAAGAAAAAATTAAACTTGAATAATAAGAGCCACCTTAATGGATTATGGCACCAACTGAAGAAATCGACCATTGATGTCGTCATGAGGCCTTTTTGTTTCTTTTAAATTGTTGGTTTTAGGTTCCAAACGAGGTACTGCCTTCCTCATACATTTCGTAAACATACCACGAGGAGGGTTCTGCATGACTACTGCATCACGTAAAATTTGGTATTCTTTGTGATCAACTGTAACGAATGGGAATTATACAACATTTCAAGAAGTCTCGCGGAAAATCTATACCATGCGCCTTCCATTGATACTCACTTCCTTATGAAGTCGGACATCGTGGACAGTTGTCACCTTTTACACTGGCTTAGTATAGTGCTGGCACAAAATCACCTATGCTGGATGCCTACTGTATCTGCACAATGACCTGCTGTGCCCTCTAGTGATGTACGACTGCAATTAACAGCGCCGTACAAGTATAGCACAGTGTACGCAAAGCTGTGGTGCTGGTGACTCTCGTCGGATGAATTTTACACACAATTAATCTTTTTTTCTGAACAGTTGGTGTACAGTTCAAATGGTTCAAATGGCTCTGAGAACTATGGGACTTAACTGCTGAGGTCATCAGTCCCCACAGAACTTAGAACTACTTAAATCTAACTAACCTAAGGACATCACACACATCCATGCCCGAGGCAGGATTCGAACCTGCGACCGTAGCGGTCGCGCAGTTCCAGACTGTAGCGCCTAGAACCGCTCGGCCACTCCGGCCGGCAGTTGTGTACAGTGAAACACGTTTACCGATGATAGCAGCTTATCTATTCCATTTCGCCGTTTATTGAAACTTGCAAACATCTGATTGGCACGCCTAAAGAATCATACGTTACTATTCACCACACGGTGGTATTTCCGTTGTAGAAACTGTACGTTGATCTTCTTTCATCCTCGAAAACATTACCAGTAAAATGTATCGCTTTTGGTCCAGAGATGTCCAGGCTGAGATAATCACTAGTTACAGTTATGTAACTCGTTGTCTTAAAATATTTGCATAGGCATAGATTTGTTGGTAATTTCAGCCTGAACTGTTTCCGGAGGTATCCCGGGACGACAGGAACGTAGTCGTACAATGTTCTTTACTTCTCCTCAGAATTATCATAATTGAAAGTGTTATTCTTCTAAGATCAACATAAAGGGAAGAGAATGCACTGCGTTGAAGTTGACAAGTATTTAGTAACATAAAATGAGAACAGAGCTGCTTAAGCATCGTAGTCTTACTGTGCGACACTTTACTTCACGACGAAAAATGTGAGCCCTAAGAGAGGCTATGACATCTACCTTAGCGAGTCACTTCCTCTTTTTACTTACGTAGCACGTAAGATGATGTTTGAAAAGTTTAGCACGTGTTAGGACTCGATATGAATATTTTAACACGTTGTTAGAGCGCTCTGTATCACCTTAATCGCATTTAGGTTGTGGCGGGAAGCTGAACTAAAAATTTAAGCGGCAGTGAGTAAGTACTTTAGCAAAAGCTTTTGAGCTTCAAATTAAATTATTCATCGTCTGGCAAAGGGGGCTAAATTGAAGTCTCCACTTTCACAAGGCTCGTAAAGAATGAAAGGACACTGCAAGTTACGAGCATATGTTTACATTTCCTTCCTCTTCTACATCTACATCTACATCTACATCCATACTCCGCAAGCCACCTGACGGTGTGTGGCGGAGGGTACCTTCAGTACCTCTATCGGTTATCCCTTCTATTCCAGTCTCGTATTGTTCGTGGAAAGAAGGATTGTCGGTATGCCTCTGTGTGGGCTCTAATCTCTCTGATTTTATCCTCATGGTCTCTTCGCGAGATATACGTAGGAGGGAGCAATATACTGCTTGACTCTTCGGTGAAGGTATGTTCTCGAAACTTTGACAAAAGCCCGTACCGAGCTACTGAGCGTCTCTCCTGCAGAGTCTTCCACTGGAGTTTATCTATCATCTCCGTAACGCTTTCGCGATTACCAAATGATCCCGTAACGAAGCGTGACGCTCTCCGTTGGATCTTCTCTATGTCTTGTATCAACCCTATCTGGTACGGATCCCACACTGCTGAGCAGTATTCAAGCAGTGGGCGAACAAGCGTACTGTAACCTACTTCCTTTGTTTTCGGATTGCATTTCCTTAGGATTCTTCCAATGAATCTCAGTCTGGCATCTGCTTTACCGACAATCAACATTATATGATCATTCCATTTTAAATCACTCCTAATGCGTACTCCCAGATAATTTATGGTATTAACTGCTTCCAGTTGCTGACGTGCTATTTTGTAGCTAAATGATAAAGGATCTATCTTTCTGTGTATTCGCAGCACATTACACTTGTCTACATTGAGATTCAGTTGCCATTCCCTGCACCATGCGTCAATTCGCTGCAGATCCTCCTGCATTTCAGTACAATTTTCCATTGTTACAACCTCTCGATACACCACAGCATCATCTGCAAAAAGCCTCAGTGAACTTCCGATGTCATCCACAAGGTCATTTATGTATATTGTGAATAGCAACGGTCCTATGACACTCCCCTGCGGCACACCTGAAATTACTCTTACTTCGGAAGACTTCTCTCCATTGAGAATAACATGCTGCGTCCTGTTATCTAGGAACTCCTCAATCCAATCACACAATTGGTCTGATAGTCCATATGCTCTTACTTTGTTCAATAAACGACTGTGGGGAACTGTATCGAACGCCTTGCGGAAGTCAAGAAACACGGCATCTACCTGTGAACCCGTGTCTATGGCCCTCTGAGTCTCGTGGACGAATAGCGCGAGCTGGGTTTCACATGACCGTCTTTTTCGAAACCCATGCTGATTCCTACAGAGTAGACTTCTAGTCTTCACGTAATAAGCGTTGAAACTATTTTATCTTTTTACAATATTTGATCACAAGTATCAGTCAACCCCTGCGTAATGCGAAAGTGACCACTGGATGTCACGAGAGGAGGATCTGCCAGCATCAGAGGAGGCGGGGTAATTGTACGGTAAGTAGCGAAGATTTAACAGCAGAATGGTCGGTCAGGAGCGTTCATTCACTTTGAAAGTGCGCTAGATGTTGGATGTAACCAGAGTAGCAAACCAACAATATTTCGACCCTTCTAAAACTGTCGGTGAGGTAATTGTGAAGTGAGCATATTCTGCTTCGATCCGGTGGAATGGTTCGGGTTTAGCGAATATCTGGACATTACCTGCCATCATTTGTAATACCAGCAGTGAAGTACCAAGGACGTTGTGTTATAGCATGTGGGTAATGTCCGGAGGTAGACTGTAGTCCTCTCATTGCGCTTAAGAAAACACTGAACGTAGAAGTATAAGAACAAACTTTACAGCGTTGTGTACTGTGTACAGTAGCGGAACCATTTGGAACGATCTACATCTACATCTACGTGGACACTTTGCAAATCACACTTGATTGCCTGGCAGAGGGTTTATCGAACCACCTTTACAATAATTCTCCATTATTCCAGTCTCGAACAGCACGTGGAAAAAACGAACACCTACATCTTTCCGTGCGAGTTCTGATTTCCCTCATTTTATCATGATGATCGTTTCTCCATACGTAGGTCGGGTCAAAATAATATTTTCGCAATCGGAGGAGAAAGTTGGTGATTGCCACCACAAATCCTGTGCCATGTCAGTGACACTCTCTCCCCTATTTCGCAATAATACAAAACTGCTTTTCGTTGAACATTCTCGGTGTACTCTGTTAATCCTATCTGGTAAGGATCCCAAACCGTGCAGCAGTACTCCAAACGTGGACGGACTAGCGTAGTGTAGGCAGTCTCTTTAGTAAATCTGTTGCATCTTCTACGTTTTCTGACAATAAAACGCAGTCTTTCGGTCGCATTCCCCACAGCATTTTCTATGTGTTCTTCCCAATTTAGCTTGTTCTTAATCGTAATTCCTAGGTATTTAGTTGAACTTAAGGTCTCTATATTTGACTCATTTATGGTGTAAACGAACTTTAATGGATTTCTTATATCTCTCATGTGGATTATCTCACACTTTCCATTATTTAGAGTCAACTGGCGAATTTCGCGTCGTACAGATATCTCTTCTAAATCTGTTTTGCAACTTTTCTTTGCCTTCTGATGACCTTACTAGACGATAAGCGAAAGCATCTTCTGCAAACAACCGAAGGCGGCTGCAGAGATTGTCTCCTAAATCGTTTAGATAGATAGGAACAGCAGAGAGCTTACAACGCTACCTTGGGGTACGCCAGAAATTAATTTTTCTTTTACTAGATGACTTTCCGTCAACTACTACGAACTGTGACTTCTTTGACAGGAAATCAGGAATACAGTCATATAACTGAGACGATATTCCATAAGCATACAATTTCACTAAAAGTCGCTTGTGTGGTATAGTGTCAAAACCTTCTGGAAAACTATAAAGACGGAATCATTTTGAAACCCTTTCTCAATAGCACTCAACTCTTCCTGTGAGTAAAGTGGTAGTTGTGTTTCACAAGTACGATGTCTTCTAAATACGTGTTGGCTGTGTGTCAATAGACCGTTGACTGTTCTCATCGGCATTACGATGCAATCTGTCGTGAAGTAGCATCTTTGAGTCAATAGCTGCTGATCAAAACGTTTCTGAAACGGACTGACCTGTGCTGAACCCACACCTGAACCCAACTTAGAATCTTCGGGTAAGTTAGAGCGTCGACTTTGCACCAGACTTCAACGTCCATCATCCCCACCTTCTCTGGTTTTGGTTCTTGAGCTAGAATGGGCCGCCATTCCGCCACGTTCCCTAACTGAAAGTGTCCACTACAGTGCCACTCGAGCCTTCTGCGGAGCAATAGAACTGCCGGGTGACGTTTGCCTGCTACTGCTGACTGGGTACGCACACCGCTGGCCCGAATAGGTTTCCAGCACCTGGCAAAGACAATCGTGTATTCCAAATTAACAAATATTTCGTCTTGAATATTGTTTTCCTGACTCTCTCAAGCGTGAACAAATCATCCTTATCGCACCCTGCTCTGCACAATCTGCCCACTGTAGGCGTCATAGACTGCATGTAGTATGTATGTTTAACCCATTTCCCAGTGCGGTACAAGTGTCACGCGAGGTTTAACTTCTCAAAATGCAGTAAAAGTGAACTTCTCATAGAAAACTCACCCTGCATGTGTTAAAAGGCATTCAAAAGATTTCTATCTATGTTTTTTGTATATCAGAATTAGTCGAACACTTAGTGAAAAAATATAATCACTGTAGACTTCTTATTGCGTGTACGTGACTCGGGGAAGAAATAGATTGCTTTATGTCCATTTCTAAGAAGCTTTGTTAATAATGCACAGGAGTTTTTGAGATACTCAAAGATATTACCACTGCATAATAGACCGGGAGCGGAACCGAAACCCCTACCACTGTCTTCAGCATTGAAAGGAAAGAGGACGGTAGCCTAGGCTCTACGGCAAGGTTATTAGAGACTGAGCTGACATTCAGCTAGGCCACGCATCGGAAACGAAAAACGGACATGTCTTTTTGAAGGGAATGATCGTTACGGTCACCCTACTACAATTAGTGAAACTACAGACAAAAATATGAATCGCTGCTCATAGATTTGAACACCATACTTCCTGAATTCGAGTCCAATAACGGCTATCACGCTCTAAAAACAGTATATACTTGTCAGAGTGTCTATGTTGTCACTACAAGATGGTTCAAATGGCTGTAAGCATTATGGGACTTAACATGTGAGGTCATCAATCCCCTAGAACTTAGAACTACTTAAACCTAACTAACCTAAGGACATCACACACATCCATGCCCAAGGCAGGATTCGAACCTGCGACCGTAGCGGCAGCACGGTTCCGGTCTGAAGAGCCTAGACCCGCTCGACCACTGCGGCCGGCTCACAACAAGATCATTACGCAATGTTGTGCCGTGTACATAAATAACTTGTGAATAATTTTCGTTATCATTACCTAGAAAAATCAAACTATCTTACGGATAAGCTCCATTAGGTCGCAACATCGTGTCTAGCGGATTGTGAAATGACCAAATAGTGTTCACAGCCACGTTCATGCAGTACGTCGAGACCTGTGGTGCTACAGTGTAGCAAAGAGAAATTTCGTCTCGTGTTGATGGATAAAAATAACTCGAACTACAGCATCAGATATTTCGCATCGTCTCGTAAAGAAGGATGGCTACTTTCTGGTTTCCGCTTCTGCTGTGTACGAAAGAACTGGAGTCCCTGCTGGGCTGATGAAACACAAAGCACAGATAAACAAAGTTTAGTAGTCACGTCAGATACCGTAAGGTATCTACGAAGTTACGGAATAGTGTTAAAGCGGTGCAGCAATAAGGATGGTAGCACGTATGCAGCAAGTGTCGTCGGGTGTCACATGTATCTGGCTGACTGCCAAAAGTTACCTGATCTGTGGTCCAATGGCTGCTGCGGAGGGGTGGAAAAGTCGTTCTTCCAGCGGCCAGGACAGCGATGTCCTTTCCATATCGGGAATTGTGGTTCAAATGGTTCAAATGGCTCTGAGCACTATGGGACTTAACATCTATGATCTTCAGTCCCCTAGAACTTAGAACTACTTAAACCTAACTAACCTAAGGACAGCACACAACACCCAGTCATCACGAGGCAGAGAAAATCCCTGACCCCGCCGGGAATCGAACCCGGGAACCCGGGCGGGGAATTGTGGGTTCGGTGGGTTGGCAAGGGTGAAGGTGATTGCTACATGAGGGACAACGTTGCATGCAAGATCTTTACACTGAGGTTACGAAAGTCATGGGATGAAGATATGCACAAACATAGATGGCGACAGCATCGCGTCGACACGATATAAAAGGCCAATGCTTTGGCAGAACTGTCACTTGTGCTCAGGTGACTCATGTGGAAAGATTTCCGACGTGATTATGGCCGCAAAACGGGAATAAACAGATTTTGATCGTGGAATGGTAGTTGGAATTATAAGCATGGGTCATTCCATTTCGGAAATCGTTATGGAATTCAGTATTGCGAGATGCTCGGTGTCAAGAGTGTGCCGACAATACCTGAATTCAGGCATTCCCTCTCACCACAGACAATTCAGTGCCCGACAGGTTTCACTCAACGAAAGAGGGGAGTCGAGCTTCCCTAATGTTCTTAGTGCTGACACACAGGTAATATTGTGTGAAATAACAGCAGAAATCAACGCTATATGCACGACGAAAGTATCAGTTAGGTCAGTGCGGCGAAACTTGGCGTTAATGGGCTGCGTCAGCAGACGACCTACGTGAGCGCCTTTGCTAACAGCACGACACCGCCTGCAGTGCCTCTCCGAGGCTCGTGACCGTATCGGTTGCACAGTTGGTAAGAGCTGATGGTAGGGTTGGAGTGTGGTGCGGACCCCACGAAGCCATGGATCCAAGTTGTCAACAAGGCGCTGTGCACACTGGTGGTGGCTCCAAAATGGCGCGGGCTGTGTTCACATGGAGTGGACTGGGTCATCTGGTCTAAATGACCTGATAATTGACTAGAAATGGTTATTTTCGGCTACTTAGAGACAGTTTTCAATCATTTATGGACTTCGAGTTAGCAAAAGACGATGGAATTTTCATGGATGACAATGCAACATGTCACGGGACCACAACTGTTCGCCTTTGGTTTGAAGAACGTTCTGGACCATTTGAGCGAATGATTTAGCCACCCAGACCGCCTCACATGAATTGTACCGATCATTTATTGGATACAATCCAGAAGTTTGTTTGTCCACCTTCAGCAATGTTCAACATTGGTATAGGAACTTCCAACGACTTGATGTGTCCATACCACGTCGAGCCGGGCAAAAGGAGGTCCGGCACGATATTAGAAGGTATCCCATGATTTTTCTCACCTCACTGTATTACTCTGACAAGTTACAGCAGTTACAGGTGGTCCTCTCGTCCGGAAGCGAGGCCCAGCGTAGTCCAACGGATGCCATGTACTACGGCTGTCAGCCGTCGGTGTCAAGTTCCACGGCGAAAGGACTCTGCGCTGCGCCAACTTCTCTGGGAGGCAGCGTGATGGCTAAACGGTGCTGATGCACCAGTACCTGCGTCAGCAGGTACTCGTGCATCAGCAGCTGACGGTCAAGTCGCCCGTGGTCTGGCTGGCGGTGGTCGGCGCAGCGCAGAGGCAGGGCGGCCAGGCGCCCCACACCCCGAACCTCGGCGTGCAAGTGGTGGCGGACTGTGGCTGTGACGGCCCTCCAGAGGAGGCTGGGGCAGCCTGGCAGCACGGCGGCCGCCGGTTACGGTGGCCGGCTCGAATCTCTGACCAGTGGCTCCAAAGACGTTTATTATTAACATTGCAAAAACAGACATAATGTCTTACGGGATAACCGCAATCAGTGATTTTATAATGTTACTTAAAATCCGTCTTGATTGCAAATTTTTTTTTATTATTCATATGACCGGTTTCGGTTCATTCAGAACCATCTTCAGATCTGATATTTCAGTTACAGGAGTAACCCGTCCAAATCAGCAACTTTCACATGCTACGTCACATGTGAAAGTTGCTGATTTGGACGGGTTACTCCTGTAACTGAAATATCAGATCTGAAGATGGTTCTGAATGAACCGAAACCGGTCATATGAATAATAAAAAAAAATTTGCAATCAAGACGGATTTTAAGTAACATTATATTATTAACATGCCGGTGACTCTTTTTTCGGCTCTGGCGCCGAAGGAATGGAGCGCTGTTTGACACACTGCTGTGTCGATGGCTCGTTATAGTTAGTTTGGCAGACGTTGGTGAAACTTGTGGTACAGAAAATGGCCCAGGAGATCACCAGTGTGTGTGTGTGTGTGTGTGTGTGTGTGTGTGTGTGTGTGTGTGTGTGTGTAGTGAAGTGTTATGAAACAACGTGTGTACAGTGTGTGCAGTGACTGATACTGAGGTATGAGTGAACAATGTGGCATTACATTATTTAATAAGTTATTTATAAAAAAGTATTGTATACTAGGAGTAAATCTAATGATTGCCTAACTAGAAGGCTGTAAATATATGTGTATACGAATTAGCTTATTTTAAATTGTTTTAAATTTGTAAATACTTTGACATTTCCTATACCCTTGTAAAAATAGATCTACAGATGAATAATGGTACTACTACTAATACAACTGCTACATTTCGGCTGTGTCGTCCGTTGCGTGGCTTCGGGACCCTTATAGGAACACTGGGTCCCGAATTTACTTGATATCGCGGCGCTGCCGCAACAGTTTATTGTGTAAGTAATGAATTTTCTGTAACAAAATTGTATAGTTTTCCGCAAATTTGTCAGCTGTGGTAATCGTAGTCTTCATATAACTTATCCAACGTAGGATATTGCAGGTTCTGTGGTCTCTGTTATGCATATTTGCGATTTTATTATAACTCCAGAAAACGTTTTTTCTTCATAGATGGTACTAGAACAAGTTTCTCAGACACCAACCACAACAAACACATTAATCAGCAACGAATCATGACACCTAATTATCCATCAAAGCGCTTACTTTTCCCTCAACGACAGGGAGAATGATAAATTTTCAGATTATATCAACAAATATCAAGCAAAAGTTAGACGCAAAGAATATTACTCTAGACAGAGATAAGGCCAGCAGAAAATTCCAACGTCGTTTGCGAACACGAAGTCTATGAATGACTGAAAACTGTCTCTAAGTAGCTGAAATAACCATATCTAGTCAATGCTCAGGTCAGTTGAACCAGATGATCCAATCCATTCCACGTGAACACAGCCCACGCCATTGTGCAGCCACCGCCTGCTAGCACAGTGTCTTGTTGACAACTTGGGTCCATGGCTTCGTGAGGTCTGCGCCACACTCGAACCCTACCATGAGCTCTTACCAAATGCCCTGTTATGGAAACATTTATAACAAAATTGCCAAAACTTCTATAAGTTCGAATACTGAAAATAATATTAGTAATATTATAAGACACACCATCAACACAATGGACACATTCATTACGTCGGTAATGAACAAAATCGGACGTGGCGACTGTGAAAGCTCTACAATGCACAAACTGATAACAATACAAGTACCTTAGCAGTACATCTCGTAAACAACAAACATATCCTCAAAAACATTAAAGAGAAGCTCGAAATAGTGCATTGCACTGAATAAAGGAAGAAAGTGTGTATAGTCAAACAAAGAAAAAAAAAGACCCACGACGAAGGAATTATATGAATGGGGCGGACAAGCTAATTATCACAATTTGAGGAATATTGCCTAATTTATTCAAGAGTACGAGCTCTACAAACTGATCAAATCAATAAAACATCGGTCCACCTCTGGCCCTTATGCAAGCATTTACTTGTCTTGGCGTTAGTTTACGTGTTCCCTTGAGGGATGTTGTGCCAGATTCTGTCCAATTGGTGCGCTAGACCGCCAAAATACTGAATTTTTTTGCTGGGCCTTGCCCATTAATGCTCCAAACTTCCTCAATTAGGGTGATATCCGGTGACCTTGCTGGCCACAGCTGGGTTTGGCATGCACAAAAACTAGCAGCAGAATCTCTCGGTGTGCAGGCGGGTTCTGTTTTGCTGAAATGTAAGCCTAGAAGGGCTTATAAGGAAGAGGACCAACGGGGCAGTAGAATATCGTCGGTAACTAATTACCACGGCGCTTAGTTGGGTGTCAACGTACGGCTCCGGATTCACGTCCCGGGCCGTTACAGGATGCCCCAAAACAGCATCCCCTCCTCTGCTGAGTAAACGACTCATTCTTGAGCCACACACTGCGGCGACCACCCGCACCTGCGTCTCTTTAAAGGGCCGCCGCCGGCCACCGGGTGAGGCATAAATCTCTCTCCGTCTCGGCGCGTGCTCGCCGCGGCGCGGGACGGACGTGCGGGGTCGTACGTCAGCAAAGGCTTCCGCCGGGCACACATCATTTTTATGACGCCCCTCCGCGAGCAGTCGCGCCGTATTTTACATCTTTTTATTAAGCACTTTTTCACCTCTCCCTCCGCTTTTCTGCCCGCTGAGGCGACAGTGGCCACGTCGGGCGGCGGATATTAAAAACAATCTGTCTCCGCGGCGCCCCTTCGCGACCTGCCGAAGGGTAGTGCGACCTTCCCTTCAAAAACTTCCCGCGATTCTGCTTCGTCTCCACGTCACAGCCGTGTTCCAGTCGGTAGCATCAGAAACTCCGATATTTTACACAAGAGTGAAATACGGAATGTTCGACCTATAACCCCGCAATAAATCGTTAAAATTCGCCTGAGCTATTCTTTTGCTCAACTACAATCGTCTTCCTTTTCTTTTCGTTTTGGTCACCTATGATCCCCTATTAATTCAAGTCAGCTTCGTTTCTTCTAGTGCTTAGCTTTGTCCAATATTCTTTCATTCTCATTCTTTGCACTCTTCTTCGTTCTTCTGTCCATGACGATTTTGCCCTTAGTCTAGTTATGTCATGGAAATGAAACTTGTCTGCTCCTTTTGCTTTTCTATGATGCAGTGATAATTTAAATCTCTACTTACAGATTTAGTGGATGTTGAATTAAACGTTGTATTTTTGTTCCTTTCTTATAGTTCTTTATCTTCTCCTAACTGCCATTTGAAATTTAAAAAAATGCTCCACATATAATCATACGAAAAGCAACACACGCACACACACATAAGTAGTTCACAGATGCCACAAAAACACGTTAACTAATTGGCAATAAGAATCTACAGTAGGAAATAACATTCAACAGTGGTCAACATCACCCTATATAACACGAAAATTAGTGTTCCAGAATGTCAAATGGCAATTATGAGAAGCAGAAGACAAATAACAAAGACACAACATTTAAATCAACATCAGCTAAACCCGTAAGTAGAACTTTAAATCGTTGCTGCGTAATAGAAGAGAAAAATGAGACAAAACTGTTTGTAGCCTATATATACAAGTTCCAAATATAATTAAATAGTATTAACAAAAATATGTACATATTCCAGGCCACTGAAGGTGCCTTACAAAGAATAAAGACGAAATGCATTTGGCGCAAAAATTGTGTTCCCAAGTTCACTGCATATATTCGTTCAGTACTAGATATAGATTTCGACAATCATAACAGTTTTTGGTACAGTCAGTAAGGTTGTCGGAAGGCGTCCCTTAAGTTCGGTGTCACGAGCCAATCCGATTCATGCGTGAACGAGACGTTGAGAAACACAATAACTGCAGAGTCTAATCGGATCTGGTATGTTACTTCCGCCGGTCGGTTACTGGCACACTATGATTTTGTTAAGCTGAGTACAGATGGAGCATTGTTGCAATGAGACCGTTAATCATTCATGGTTATGGTGTAGTTCATGCGTACCGATTTTGTCGTTCGAATTGCAAGGAATGAAGTGAAAAATTTCACGGAATATTTCATGGCTGTAAAGCGTGTGTTCCATGTCGAGATGTTAATTTTTTGCATTTATCTACATCTACATCTACATTTATACTCCGCAAGCCACCCAACGGAGTGTTGCGGAGGCCACTTTACGTGCCACTGTCATTTCCTCCCTTTCCTGTTCCAGTCGCGTATGGTTCGCGGGGAGAACGACTGCCGGAAAGCCTCCGTGCGCGCTCGAATCTCTCTCTAATTTTACATTCGTGATCTCCTCGGGAGGTATAAGGAGGGGAAATAATATATATTCAATACCTCATCCAGAAACGAACCCTCTCTAAACCTGGACAGAAAGCTACACCGCGATGCAGAGCGCCTCTCTTGCATAGTCTGCCACTTGAGTTTGCTAAACAACTCCGTAACGCTATCACGCTTACCAAATAACCCTGTGACGAAACGCGCCGCTCTTCTTTGGATCTTCTCTATCTCCTCTGTCAATCCTACCTGGTACGGATCCCACACTGATGAGCAATACTCAAGTATAGGTCGAACGAGTGTTTTGTAAGCCACCTCCTTTGTTGATGGACTACATTTTCTAAGGACTCTCACAATCAGTCTCAACCTGGCACCCGCCTTACCAACAATTAATTTTATATGATCAATCCACTTCAAATCGTTCCGTACGCATACTCCCAGATATTTTACAGAAGTAACAGCTACCAGTGTTTTTTCCGCTATCATATAATCATACAATAAAGGATCCTTCTTTCTATGTATTCGCAATACATTACATTTGTCAATGTTAGGGGTCAGTTGCCACTCCCTGCACCAAGTGCCTATCCGCAGCAGATCTTCCTGAATTTAGCTGCAATTTTCTAATGCTCCAACTTCTCTGTATACTACAGCATCATCCGCGAAAAGCCGCATGGAACTTCCGACACTGTGAGGAGGGTAGTCCTCGGTGCACAGTGCAGAATCATTTCACTGATTAATCAATACGAATAGTAGAGCAGTTAAATTAATTCTATTCCCTGCAAATAATTATATGCTTTTCTTCTCAGATGTTTCATAAGGTCATTGAATTTCTTTCCCATCACATTCCTGCTCAGACGATTTTACGCTTTCTTTGACTCTGCTGCTAGTACAATAACACTTAACATCTGAGGTCAGTAGTGCCGTAGAGCTTAGAACTACTTGATAGAAATATGCAATCAAATTTTCACCATAAGAGATGAAGAGTTTGATGTTTATCCTGGAAACAATGTAAGTAAATACAGATTGTCGATGGCAAAGTGCACTCTTCAAATGAAAACAAAGAATTCATGCTTTCCGCAAATCTTCACTTTCTGGTACAAAATTCGACATCGTTAACACGATGAAAACATATGATCTTGTTTGTTCCATGACTTGATGTTTACTAAATATCTTTAACAGATGTCATACCAACCAACCAAACAAAAAAAAATTAAAGCTCATTCACAACAAATGATCCCTATCGACACATTTGTACCTTAACGCTCATTTCATACCGGTACCTGGTAGCCTTACTACAGCAACCTTACTACAGCAACCATCAGTGTGTACAGTTTATATTTACTGTCAAGCAAGGCATATGTCTCACATGCAACAAAGCTTGTCTCGCTTGTTCATCAGCCGATAGACAGTGGCTTCACGCGTGAAAGTTGTGATCTCTGTTTTGAAGTCCATTAAACGTTGAATCAGAAACAGCACAGATCCAAGTTAGAGACCAATGGAACATCTAAACAACTCTCTCCCATGAATAAACAATCTCGTTCCTTTCTTTCAGTTTTTAAAAAACGGATCGTTCAGTTTGCCTCCTCTAAACAACTAAAACACCCTCACAGGATACCTGATATAAACAGGTAAGGAATTCAGTAGGTTATGTTTATTACTCCTGTACAACAATCTACGATATAGCAATCTAATTCATGACTGAGAATCACGGCTATTTATTGGCTCTTAATAATTGGCATGCCTCACATAAAACCCACGCAGAGCTAAGTTCTCTAAAAGCTGAAAAGATTACAAAATAACACTAATACCATGGGGAACACCAAAGAATGGAATACTGTACAGAGAAAACACTATAAGATATCCCCATTTGGGCAACATGTGAATTCAAAGTTAACGAGAAAAAAGGAGGGCAAAAATTATAACCAATTAAGCAATATAAGACACCTGGAAAAGTAAGTAAGTAGCGAACTACTCAGAATGTGGACTGTGCTACCGCAACTACCACACTTACATTTACCTAAAAATCTGCTAGATTGCACAGATCAGCCCCAGATGATGGATGGCAGATAAATTTCGTGGAGCCTTTGTCCACAACCCTCAGCTGCTCACATTAAAGGGAAGTTCTGCATGGAGGTGAAGACTCAATGTTGTTGCGAATGTGACGAACGAATATATGACTTCTTTTATGAAAAACAGGAGAACACAGCAGAAACTTCCCACTCTTGGTGCACAAGTGCACATTGACACACTTGGGGTTGTTATTTTCTGGAGCTGTGTCTGCTCGACTGGTTAGCAGCTGCACACCAAGCACAATGGCGAGGGAGACCCATTTGACTCGATTCACAAAAATTGTGGAACAGTGACTATTCCATGCTGGGCTGGTGGTGCCATGGTGCCCCGTCCATAGATGCACTACAGAAAAGGCAAAAATGTCATGCTCAGTTACTATCTGGGAACGAAATTGGTAGTGCGGCGCCCTCTGCCCTGAGCGAAGGCAGCAGCCAGCTCTACCAACAAAAGCACGGGACAGGCCGCAGTCCAACTGCCGCAAAAACTGCCCAACTCCCCTGGGGTGCTCTCCTATTCTAATGAGACCCACTGACCGCTTGCTGCTGACAAACAGGAACTAACGTCACACTGGAAGTGCACCTTCCTAGGACAAAATAGCAAAGCTTTCCTCCCAGGAACTCATTTATAGCAAACTCAAAAAAATAAACACGATATTGCGCCAGAAAATTAAAACAATAACGCATAGAGATATGTGAGAGTCGTGTCACAAGTGTCTCGTCATTCAGATAAGATTTTAACTAATGCCTGTGTTTGCCCTCTAGAAGTAATTTCACGTGCTAATCCAGCATCATTTTACATCGATGAGAACTTAGGTTTGGGTTTGCGCCTTGTCTGAGGACTCTTCACTCTAAAACCTGGAGTAATATTCAACTACGACAGAGCAGTAACTTTAACCGAGTTCGTTCTGATAATTAATTGATTTCTAAGAACATAGTTACTGTAGTGATAATATTCTCTTTTGTTCTAATGACGAGCCAATATTTACCCTGATATAGCACCAAGTTAGGCTGAAGTACGATAAATATCTCACTTTTCTTTCTTAGGCTCAACTCGAAGTGGGACTCATAAATAGAGGCGAACACTACTCCATTGGCTGGCTCTGAGCACTATGCGACTTAACTTCTGAGGTCATCAGTCGCCTAGAACTTAGAACTAATTAAACCCAACTAACCTAAGGACATCACACACATCCATGCCCGAGGCAGGATTCGAACCTGCGACCGTTGCGGTCGCTCGGTTCCAGACTGTAGCGCCTAGAACTGCACGGCCACTCCGGCCGGCACTACTCCATTCAATGACATTCCAGGCTGAAGATGTGTATGTAGGCACCCCTGACAGCGGGGATACCAATGTCACTGTCAACCACAATAATGTCAGAGAGTTTGATAAACTGTCAACCGCAATAATGCCAGAGAGTTTGATAAAATATCTGTTTTTGAAAAGCCTTGCTATTTCGGCAGAAGTCTAATTTTTATTTAGACATATTTCATCGAGTGCAAAATATATATATATATATATATATATATATATATATATATATATATATATATATACACTCCTGGAAATGAAAAAAGAACACATTGACACCGGTGTGTCAGACCCACCATACTTGCTCCGGACACTGCGAGAGGGCTGTACAAGCAATGATCACACGCACGGCACAGCGGACACACCAGGAACCGCGGTGTTGGCCGTCGAATGGCGCTAGCTGCGCAGCATTTGTGCACCGCCGCCGTCAGTGTCAGCCAGTTTGCCGTGGCATACGGAGCTCCATCGCAGTCTTTAACACTGGTAGCATGCCGCGACAGCGTGGACGTGAACCGTATGTGCAGCTGACGGACTTTGAGCGAGGGCGTATAGTGGGCATGCGGGAGGCCGGGTGGACGTACCGCCGAATTGCTCAACACGTGGGGCGTGAGGTCTCCACAGTACATCGATGTTGTCGCCAGTGGTCGGCGGAAGGTGCACGTGCCCGTCGACCTGGGACCGGACCGCAGCGACGCACGGATGCACGCCAACACCGTAGGATCCTACGCAGTGCCGTAGGGGACCGCACCGCCACTTCCCAGCAAATTAGGGACACTGTTGCTCCTGGGGTATCGGCGAGGACCATTCGCAACCGTCTCCATGAAGCTGGGATACGGTCCCGCACACCGTTAGGCCGTCTTCCGCTCACGCCCCAACATCGTGCAGCCCGCCTCCAGTGGTGTCGCGACAGGCGTGAATGGAGGGACGAATGGAGACGTGTCGTCTTCAGCGATGAGAGTCGCTTCTGCCTTGGTGCCAATGATGGTCGTATGCGTGTTTGGCGCCGTGCAGGTGAGCGCCACAATCAGGACTGCATACGACTGAGGCACACAGGGCCAACACCCGGCATCATGGTGTGGGGAGCGATCTCCTACACTGGCCGTACACCACTGGTGATCGTCGAGGGGACACTGAATAGTGCACGGTACATCCAAACCGTCATCGAACCCATCGGTCTACCATTCCTAGACCGGCAAGGGAACTTGCTGTTCCAACAGGACAATGCACGTCCGCATGTATCCCGTGCCACCCAACGTGCTCTAGAAGGTGTAAGTCAACTACCCTGGCCAGCAAGATCTCCGGATCTGTCCCCCATTGAGCATGTTTGGGACTGGATGAAGCGTCGTCTCACGCGGTCTGCACGTTCAGCACGAACGCTGGTCCATCTGAGGCGCCAGGTGGAAATGGCATGGCAAGCCGTTCCACAGGACTACATCCAGCATCTCTACGATCGTCTCCATGGGAGAATAGCAGCCTGCATTGCTGCGAAAAGTGGATATACACTGTACTAGTGCCGACATTGTGCATGCTCTGTTGCCTGTGTCTATGTGCCTGTGGTTCTGTCAGTGTGATCATGTGATGTATCTGACCCCAGGAATGTGTCAATAAAGTTTCCCCTTCCTGGGACAATGAATTCACGGTGTTCTTATTTCAATTTCCAGGAGTGTATATATATATATATATAGAGAGAGAGAGAGAGAGAGAATTGGAATAGAGATAAAAAAAAACATCATTTCCGCCATTCTTCTGCTCATGAAAACCACACATTGCATGCTGTGCCACCATACAGCGAGACCATCAGAGCTGGTGGTCCAGTTTGCTGTACACACCGGTACCTCTAAAATCCAGTAGCACGTCCTCTTTCACTGATACGTGCCTGTATCCGTCGTGGCGTACTATCCACAAGTACATCAAGGCACTGTTGGTCCAGGTTGTCCCACTCCTCAACGGCGATTCGGCGTAGATCCCTTAGAGTGGTCGATGGGTCACGTCGTCCATTAACAGCCCTCTTCAGTCTATCCCAGGCATGTTTGACAGGGTTCATGTCTGGAGAAGTCGAGCGATGTCGTTATCCTGAAGGAAGTCGTTCACAAGATCTGCACGATGGGAGCGCGAATTGTCGTCCATGAAGACAAATGCCTCGCCAATATTCTGCCGATATGGTTGCACTATCGGTCGGAGGAGGGCATTCACGTATCGCACAGCTGTTACAGCGCCTTCCAAGACCACCACCGGCGTACATCGGCCCCACATGATGCCACCCTAATACAGCAGGGAACCCCCACCTTGCTGCACTCGCTGGATAGTGTCTCTAAGGCGTTCAGCCTGACCGGGTTGCTTCCAAACACGTCTCCGACGATGGTCTAGTTGAAGGCATATGCGACACTCGTCGGTGAAGAGAACGTGATGCCAATGCGGTCCATTGCTCATGTTGTGGAGCCATATGTACAGCGCTGCATGGTCTCGTGGTTGCAAAGATGGATCTCGTCGTGTACGTCGAGAGTGAAGTTGCGAATCATGCAGCCTGTTGCGCACAGTTTGAGTCGTAACACGACGTCCTGTGCTTGCACGAAAAGCATTATTCGACATAGTGACGTTGCTGTCAGCGTTTCTCCGAGCCATAATCCGTAAGTAGCGGTCATACACTCAGCAGTAGCCCTTGGGCGGCCTGAGCGAGGCCTGTTGTCGACAGTTCCTGTCTCCCTGTATCTCCTCCACGTCCGAACAACATCGGTATGGGTTCCTCCGAGACGCCTGGACACTTCCCTTATTGAGAGCCCTTCCTGGCACAAAGTAACAATGCGGATGCGATCGAACTGCGGTATTGACCGTCTACGCGTGGGTGAACTACTGACAATACGAGCCGTGTACCTCCTTCCTGGTGGAATGACTGGAACTGCTCGGCTGTTCGACCCCCTCCGTCTAATAGGCGCTGCTCATTTATCGTTGTTTACATCTTTGGGTGGGTTTAGTGACATCTGTGATACAATACCCACAGTCAACGTCTCTCTTCAGGAGTTCTGGGAACTGGGGTGATGCTAAACTTTTTTTGATGTGTATGTGTATGGCGAACATGGAATAATGATATCCTCAGTGCAGATACACACTACGTCAGAACTTTTGCGAGGGTGTCCGGCTCGGTAGCTGCGGGTTCAGCGCATCAGACTGCTGCTGCCATCTGAAGGGACCTGGGTATGATTTCCGGCGAATTTCTCCGCACGAGGGCTGGGTGGTGTGTTATCCTTATCCTCGAGCCGTTATAGACGACACGAAAATAGCCTACATCAAATCATATGGCAACTCTAAGTATATGTATCTTCGTACAAGTGTACGGCTTGGCCTTAATGACTGTTCTGCTTCCCCAAAACACATTGCCGTATCTTACACTGTTGGGATGGATGTATGGGCACTTTCCATAAGCTAATTTATTAAAAAGTAAACGAAAACTTTTTGCGGGAATTAGGTGAAGCTGTTAGCAACAAGTGTAGTTTGTCTAGTCTTGGTAAGTCAAGAAGTTGGATTGGATGGAAAGCGTGTTCTCAGAGCTGAATCCATCAAGGCGACTGCGCGCGTAAAGCGGAAATCCGGGTTCGGCTCTATGTCCGGTACAAATTTTCGCTTGTCTCCACTGATTTACTTCAATGTCCTATTGCGGATGATGTCTGAGTTTCTCTTACGTCCACAATTAACCTTTTAGTTTACATTTGCAGGAAAAAACATTAAAGGCATTGAAACAGACCGGAAAGGCATAAGAATGGCGAGTACAAGGACGGATTGATGGGGACCAGGAGGCCCGAAAAAGATAAACAAATTATTTATGTCTTTATTTACCATGTTTTTAAAAGAAGATCGTTAGAGCTCTTTCCCCCAAAAGGCAAAGGCGACAGATTCGAGACCCGGTTCGGCACACAGTTTTGATCTGCCACGACGCTTTAGTTCAGCACACACTCTACTGCAGAGGGAGAATTTATTCCGTAATACAATGATAAGTTTAAGCTCGCATGCTGCCTCCCAGTATGCAATCAGAGTGTAGGATCCCTCCGCGAGCGCCACGTCAGTTGAATGATGAAATCTAGCGAACTATCGTACCATGTGCTAAGCAATACCTTCTAAGGACATCAGCTGTCTTTTATAGTATGTTGGATGCTTTGACTGAGAATGAGGTAATCGTCGATACAAGATCCAGAATGTTACAACTGTAACTGTAGGTAATAACTTGGTTTCCGGGAACCAGTAGACATGACTAAGTGACACTCAACTCATGTACGCTGCAGGAAGCTTTAAGTTTATTTAATATTCGCAATCGCTTAATTTTTCCCTTACAAAACATCTGTTTACGATGCTTGAAACATACCAACTGCATATAACGCCGCGTATCAATACTTGAAATTAAAGGCCATTGTTGATATGATCTTAATGCTATACTAAAATATATTTAATAACGCAAATATGGCGTCGTCGGGTCAGTTATAGTTTCAGAATCCACCCGTCGACTTTGATCAACGACGTCATACCTAAGGCAAACACGCTACAAAGAGGTGATCATATTCGTAAACAAGCGAATGGTTTAAATGGTTCTGAGCACTATGGGACTTAAAATATGAGGTCATCAATATCCTAGGACTTTGAACTACTTAAACCTAACTAACCTAAGGACATCACACAAATCCATGCACGAGGCAGGATTCGACCCTGCGACATTAGCGGTCGCGCGGTTCTATACTGAAGCGCCTAGAACCGCTCGGCCACAACGGCTGGCAAACAAGCGAATGTAACATACGATAAAATTACAATCACAGCGTATGTGATTAATTAAATAGCCACGAATTATATCGAAACGAAGTGAAAGCAAAGAAAATAAAAAAAGAACAGAAAAGAGCTATATACAAGTCTTAAATAAAATAGTATCGTAATTAAAAAATGGTTAAAATGGCTCTGAGCACTATGAGACTTAACTTCTGAGGTCATCAGTCCCCTAGAACTTAGAACTACTTAAACCTAACTAACAAAAGGATATCACAATCATCCATGCCCGATGCAGGATTCGAACCTGCGACCGAAGCGGTCACGCTGTTCCAGACTGTAGCGCCTAGAACCGCACGGCCACCCTGGCCGGCGTATCGTAATTAATGTAGGTAAGAAAAGCACAACGAACCTTTAAGTACATTACAGTATAGCGTATGGTGAAGTCGTAATACTATGAATAGCGTTAATTTTTAATAATGATTATTGGATCTAACGGGTCTACTGCGGGAAAGTGATTGCTTGGGGTAAGGAGCAACTAAAATGTAACATGACAACGGTTAAATGAAATAAATAGTAACACATATGAAAAAAGACAGAATATTAGCCTGAAATGCGTAGAAAACGACACAATAACCCTAATAGAAAATGCAGTACACAAGTAACGAAATTCACAAGATATAACAAATAGCCGGCCGGAGTGGCCGTGCGGTTCTAGGCGCTTCAGTCCGGAATCGCGCTACCGCTACGGTCGCAGGTTCGAATCCTGCCTCGGGCATGGATGTGTGTGATGTCTTTAGGTTAGTTTGGTTTAATTAGTTCTAAGTTGTAGGTGACTGATGACCTCAGAAATTAAGTCGCACAGCGCTCAGAGCCATTTGAACCATTTTTTAACAAATACTGGAATCGGTTCATTATTATGTCATACGATTATTGCACTTCTCATTGCTCTCTGAATTGTTACAGAAAAGTAAGTAATATTAGAATCGGAAATCTGTAATTAGAATTAACGTATGTAGGTCAGTTCTAGTTATCGATTCAAATATTTGTTATTTTTTGTAAATAATTTTTATTTGTATATGTTTTTTTTAGGATTTATATGTCGGTTTCTCGACATTTCATGCTACTATTTCACATATGTTATTATTTATTTTATTTCCTCGCTGTTGTGTCACATTTTAGTTACTTCTGGGCCGAAACACCCACATTCTCGCGATAGTCCCGCTGATTCAGTAACTGTCATTGTAAATTAACGTTGTTTTATGATATTAGGACTTCACCACTTGCTGTATTGTAATGGAATGTGAAAGTTATCTGTGCTTTGCTTACTCGTACAAGTTACGACTACAATTTATTTCACACATATATAATTGTCTTTTTTTCTTATTTATTTCTGTTATCAGGAATTCATTTCGATATAACTCGTTGCTAGGTAAATACGTGATGGCTGGGTGTTGTGTGCTGTCCTTAGGTTAGTTAGGTTTAAGTAGTTCTAAGTTCTAGGGGACTGATGACCATAGATGTTAAGTCCCAATGTTCTCAGAGCCATTTGAACAATTTTGAACTAGGTAAATAATTGCGTGAGCCGTGATTGTAATTTTATCGTATGCTACGTTCCTTTGTTTGTAAGTAACGTCCAGTGCATTGAGAGACTGTCTCTATGTAGCACCCTTGCCTCTGGTATGACGTCATTGCTCAAAGACGACGAGTGGAATCGGACGCTAGAGTTTATCTGTGTCGTCCGTAGTTACGTGGAGGGAGAGTGAAGGATGAGTCGTTACTGCTTACGCTTGGGCAGAGCACATACCTTTCAGAAGCAGCAGTACTCTGGACAAAGCGTACTCGAGCTCTCGCGAAGCCCATCTCGCTTCAGTTCACAGTGGGGCAGTGCACCGTTAAGTAGTGTCCAGCGTTTGGAGTCCAGTTAGGCAGACAGTCGTGGCACTAGAGCCCAGTTAGCGCCGCCGCTCGCGTTGCGTGGCAACGGCCGACAATGCGGATCCCTACTCGACGGCACGGCTGACTGGGCGGCGCCATTCCGGCGGGATGGAACGCCCGCTCCACTAATTGATGCGACGCGATTGTCGGTCGGACAGAGCGAGCGCCAGGTAGGTGCTCGCGCTTTGAAGCAACCCGATCTGTGGCGCGCGCTGCCGCCCGGCACATCGGCATTCTACTCCCAAGTAGAAACGCGAGCACGTTTGGAGGAGCGTCCAGCCCTTTGGTACGGCCACCGAGACGATACGAGTGGAACTGCTGCTGATAGCCTGCGGTGATACAATTAGCGCGGCCCCCAGATCCTCAAACTACCAGGATTCTGTGAAAGAGATTCCGTACCGTATAGTCTCTAGAATATCGTACTCGATCCTGTTTATGCGTGCGAAACATGCAGCAAAGTCTTAGAATGACTGATGGCGATTAATCATGGAGAAGTGAGCTAACAGCATAAAAAATATCGAATGAAATTTTGTTCCATGTTATATTGTCACGAATTTTGACATTTTAAAAGAATGCAAATCTCCTACATAAAAATTAACAGGGATCCCGCAGACAGAGAGATTGCGATACCCAGCTTCCTCTTTTACTCCATCTACACTTACACTACTGGCCGTTAAAATTGCTACACCACGAAGATGACGTGCTACAGACGCCAAATTTAATGCTGTGATATGCAAATGATTAGCCTTTCAGAGCATTCACACAAGTTTGGCGCCGGTGGCGACACCTCCAAAGTGCTGACATGAGGAAAGTTTCCAACCGATTTCTCATGCACAAACAGCAGTTGACCGGCGTTGCCTGGTGAAACGTTGTTGTGATGCCTCGTGTAAGGAGGAGAAATGCGTACCATCACGTTTCCGACTTTGATAAAGGTCGGATTGTAGCCTATCGCGATTGCGGTTTATCGTATCGAGACACTGCTGCTCGCGTTGGTCGAGATCCAATGACTGTTAGCAGAATATGGAATCGGTGGGTTCAGGAGGGTAACACGGAACGCCATGCTGGATCCCAACGGCCTCGTATCACTAGCAGTCGAGACGACAGGCATTTTATCCGCATGGCTGTAACAGCCACGTCTCGATCCCTGAGTCATTAGATGGGGGCGTTTTCAAGACAACAACCATCTGCACGAACAGTTCGACGAAGTTTGCAGCAGCATGGACAATCAGCTCGGAGACCATGGCTGCGGTTACCTTTGACGCTTCATCACAGACAGGAGCAGCCTGCGATGGTGTACTCATTGACGAACCTGGCTGCACGAATGGCAACACGTCATTTTTTCGGATGAATCCATGTTCTATTTACAGCATCATGATGGTCGCATCCGTGTTTGGCGACATCGCGGTGAACGCATATTGGAAGCGTGTATTCGTCATCGCCATACTGGTGTATTACCCGGCGTGATGGTATGGGTTGACATTGGTTACGCGTCTCGGTCACCTCTTGTTCGCATTGACGGCACTTTGAACAGTGGACGTTACATTTTAGATGTGTTACGACCAGTGGCTCTACCCTTCATTCGAACCCTGCGAAACCCTACATTTCAGCAGGATAATGCGCGACCGCATGTTCCATGTCCTGTACGGGCCTTTCTGGACACAGAAAATGTTCGACTGCTGCTCTGGCCAGCACATTCTACAGATCTCTCACCAATTGAAAACGTCTGGTCAATGGTGGCCGAGCAACTGACTCGTCACAATACGCCAGTCACTACTCTTGATGAACTGTGGTATCGCGTTGAAGCTGCATGGGCAGCTGTACCTGTACACGCCATCCAAGCTCTGTTTGACTCAATGCCCAGGCGTATCAAGGCCGTTATTACAGCCAGAGGTGGTTGTTCTGGGTCCTTATTTCTCAGGATGTATGCACCCAAATTGCGTGAAATTGTAATGACATGTCAGTTCTAGTATAATATATTTGTCCAATGAATACCCGTTTATCATCTGCATTTCTTCTTGGTGTAGCAATTTTAATGTCCAGTAGTGTACATCTACATAGATACTCCACCAGCCATCGCACGTTGCGTTTCCGAGGATATCCTGTACAACTACTTGTCATTTACTTCGCTGTTCTACTCGCAGACAGAGCTAGGTAAACACAACTGCCCATAAGCCTCCGTATGAACCCTATCTTATCCTCGTAGTCTTTACGTGCCGTGTTGGCGGCAGTAGAATCGTTTGGCAGTCAGCTACACATGCCGGTTCTCTAAATTTTCTTAATAGCGTTTCACAAAAAGAACGTCGCTTTCCCTCCAGGGATTCCCACTTCTGTCCCAAAACCATCACCGTAATACTTACGTGTTATCCGAGCCTACCTGTAACAAATCTAGCAGCCCACCTCTGAATTGCTTCGATGTCTTCCTTCAATCCGACCTGGTACTCGAGCAGTACTCAAGAATAGGTTGCACAAGTGTCCTATAGGTCGTGTCCTCTACAGGTGAACCACTCGTTCCTAAAATTCTTCCAATAAATCGAGGTCTACCTTTCGCCTTCCCTACCACTGGCCTCACGAGATCGTTCGCCCTTATATCAGTTTGATACGTTACTCTCAGATATTTAAACGAACTGACTGTGTCAATCATGACACTAGTAATACTGTATCCAAACATTACAGGTTTGATCTTCTTACTCGTCCACATGAACTTACACTTTTCCACATTTATGGTCAGCTACATTCATCACACCAATGGGAAATTTTGTCCTAGTCGTCTTATATCTCTTGTACCTTGATATAGTCACTCAACTTCGACATCTTACCGTACACCACATCATCATCAGGAAACAGCCGCAGATTGCTGCCCAACTGTCCGCCAAATCATTTGTATATATAGAGAACAACAGCGGTCCTACCACACTCCTGACGATACCCTTGTCTCTTATGAATCCTCCGGGCCCGGGTTCGATTCCCGGCTGGGTCGGAGATTTTCTCCGCTCAGGGACTGGGTGTTGTGTTGTGTTCATCATCATTTCATCCCCATCCGGCGTGCAGGTCGCCCAATGTGGCGCCGAATGTAATAAGACCTCCGCCAAGGCGGCCGGACCTGCCCCGCGAGGGGCCTCCCGGCCAATGACGCCAAACGCTCATCATCATCATCATCATCTCTTATGAAGACTCGCCGTGTAGGACAATACACTGGGTTCTATTATTTAAGAAGTCTTCGGGCCATTCTCGTACCTGTGAACTTATTCCCTATGCTCGCACCTTTGTTAACAGCCTGCGACGGGGCACCTTGTCAAATGCTTTCCGGGAACCTAGAAATATGGAATGTGCCTGTTGCCCTTCATCCGTAGTTCTCAGTGTATCATGTGAGAAAAGGGCAAGCTGAGTCACGCACAAGCAATGCTTTCTAAAACCATTCTGACACCCATGGGATACAGATGGCTCTGAGCACTATGGGACTCAACATCTTAGGTCATAAGTCCCCTAGAACTTAGAACTACTTAAACCTAACTAACCTAAGGACATCACACACACCCATGCCCGAGGCAGGATTCGAACCTGCGACCGTAGCAGCCCCGCGGTTCTGGGATACAGAGCGCCGTAGTAAAGACGCTCAACTTGATTCCGTATTCCTTGACATGCGGAAGGCGTTGGATACAGGTCCAAACTGTCGCCTGGTGAACAATAAAACGGATGTCCCATTCGGAAGGTGTCCCGGGAAAAGTGTTAAAATTATCTTTAGTCGGCGCGAGAGTGATATGGAGATGCTTAAGAAATTCTGCGCCGTGAAATCAAAGGTCCGTATAATTCAAACCAGGGTTATTACTGAATATTGACCTTTATAATTCTTTAAAAAAAAATCGCACCCTAGATCCAGAAACGTAACCACATTTACACGAATTTAAGCCTTGAGGATTGAATGTCCTTCCATCCTAGCAATAGCTTTGTAGAGTTCAAAACCTTTGGCTAACGTACACTCCTCTGAACTCTTACTTACCCAAATGAAAAATATAAAATTCCCATAGTAGGTTACGTGAATAACCCCATAAACAGAAACAGAAGCAACGTAGTTCCCTCAGTAACACAATTCAGATGTCTGACACACATAGTTCGTATGCTAATAACTGCTCTCCTACATTAACATACACCTCGGCCATTAAAATTGCAACACCAAGAGCAAATGCAGATGATAAACGGGTATTCATTAGACAAATATATTATACTAGAACTGGCATGTGATTACATTTTCACGCAATTTGGGTGCACAGATCCTGAGAAATCAGTACCCAGAACAACCACCTCTGGCCGTAATAACGGCCTTGATACGCCTGGGCATTGAGCCAATCAGAGCTTGGATTGCGTGTACAGGTACAGTTGCCCATGCAGCTTCAACACGATACCACAGTTCATCAAGAGTAGTGACTGGCGTATTGTGACGAGCCAGTTGCTCGGTCACCATTGACCACACGTTTTCAGTTGGTGAGAGATCTGGAGAATGTTCTGGCCAGGGCAGAAATTGAACATTTTCTGTGTCCAGAAAGGCCCGTACAAGACATGCAACATGCGGTCGTGCATTATCCTGCTGAAATGTAGGGTTTCGTAGGGATCGAATGATGGGTAGAGACACGGGTCGTAACACATCTGAAATGTAACGTCCACTGTTCAAAGTGCCGTCAATGCGAACTAGAGGTGACCGAGACGTGTAACCAATGGTACCCCATACCATCACGCCGGGTGATACGCCAGTGTGGCGAAGACGAATAAACGCTTCCAATGTGCGTTCACCACTGTGTCGCCAAACACGGATGCGACCATCATGATGCTGTAGACAGAACCTGGATTCATCCGATAAAATGACGTGTTGCCATTCGTGCACCCAGGTTCGTCGTTGAGTACACCATCGCAGAGGCACCTGCCTGTGATGCAGCGTTAAAGGTAACCGCAGCCATGGCCTCCGAGCTTACAGTCCATGCTGCTGCAAACGTCGTCGAGCTGTTCGTGCAGATGGTTGTTGTCTTGCAACACTCCCTATCTGGTTACTCAGGGATCGAAACGTGGTTGCACGACTCGTTACAGCCATGCGGATAAGATGCCTGTCATCTCGACTGCTAGTGATACGAGGCCGTTGGGATCCAGCACGGCATTTAGCATTACCCTCCTGAACCCACCTATTCCATATTCTGCTAACAGTCATTGGATCTCGACCAACGCGAGCAGCAATGTCGAGATACGATAAACCGCAATCGCAATAGGCTACAATCCGACCTTTATCAAAGTCGGAAACATGATGGTACGCATTTCTCCTTCTTGCACGAGGCATTACAAGAACGTTTCACCAGGCAACGCCGGTCAACTGCTGTTTGTGTATGAGAAATCGGTTGGAAACTCTCCTCATGTCAGCACGTTGCAAGTGTCGCCACCTGCGCCAACCTTGTGTGAATGCTCTGAAAAGTTAATCATTTACATATCACAACATCTTCTACCTGTCGATTAAATTTCGCGTCTGTAGAACGTCATCTTCTTGGTGTATCAGTTTTAATGGGCAGTAGTGTATCACAGATAATTCTTCAGAGAGACTCCTGCCTTAATTCTTATAGCTCTTAAAACTTACTTACCAAAGATTACACGTCTCTCAAAACTTAATTGCCAAAGATCACACTTCCGTAAAACTTAATTTAATGTTATTATAGGGGTATTGATCACTTAAGAAACCTCACCGAATCAGACAGAGTATAATAATGTTTAGTACATCATTAACTTAACGTAATTTATGGTCGTTGGGTAGGGCTCCTTGCAGAATTCCAGAGCAATGTCTCCGGCTGAATACGTCTCCAGCCTTTCCTTGAAGTCCAGTACGCGTCAGTGTGCCGATAAGCCTTCTAGATCATTCCTAATATCGAACCAGCAGTACTCCTACCTTTTTTCACCCAAGGGTCCGGACCGAGATCTAGTATTACCCGTGCAAGAGGACTCGTCGCCAGCTGAGACATATACCGCATGACAGCTAACTGCGTCTAAGGCCCTTTCTTCCGCAACGTCTTACCGAAGAACCAGTGTTCCGACCTGCTATATGGTTTGTTTCCACAATTCCATCAACCTAATTTGTGCATGCACACTGCTCATAAACCAGCCGTCAAATGACCATTCTCAAGCAATGTATACCCCATAAAACAATCTTCTATTACAACTTTGATTTGCAATACACACAAACTGTACATCTGCTCCGCTGTCTTATTTACGGAGCTTAAGAGGAGCGCGAGGCTTACCCTTACATTCACCACTCAACCCGAAACCCAGACTGAGCGAGGTGGCGCAGTGGTTGGCACACTGGACTCGCAGTCTGGAGGACGACGGAACAAGTCCGCGTCCGGCCATCCAGATTTAAGTTTTCCTCGATTTCACTAAATCGCTCCAGGCAAATGCTGAGATAGTTCCTTTGAAAAGAGGACGGCCGATTTCCTTCTCCATTATTGACACAATGTGAGCTTGTGCTCCGTCTCTGATGACGGAACATTAAATCCAATCTTTCTTCCTTCCGAATCCTAGTGACAATAAGCAGGTAGTGACAATATCTTGCCGTGACACATGGCTACTTGAGAGCCTTTCACATCACAATTTTCATTAAAGGCACACATTCCATTAAAATCTGTGCCACATCGCTTTCCTTTCGTCGTAGAACGAGTGGATAAAGAATTCCGACAGTAGTTCTAAACACAGCAAACGTTGCAGGCTTCTCACGTAAGGATTGGACATCTTGTCCACCGTTGCGGCTCAGACCTCGCCACATACGTCCTTTGCACTGGTCACTAAGTGGTCCCCCATCCAACACCGCAATCTACTCTCAGAGCTAATCCATTCCTACTCGCTATCGATTAGCAAACTGATGCCAACCAGCACAACTCAAATGCCTGACGCTACAAGAGAGGCGTCGTGCATCGGCGGAGAGGTTTACGGTTGAAAGTTCGAGAGATTACGGTCCTCCAACAAGACACACCTTACGCTAGACTACGGATTATAAATATAGATGTCTATGTAGATCTATGATCGTAACAGTGTGAAGAGCCCAAATTTTCAAAGAGCAGGCACCTTAACAAGTGTGGCACATAAACTCACCAACAATGTATTAGTCAGCCTCGTAACCGAAACAGTGGCCATTATGGAGCACTGTAGACGGTGTAGAATTGATTCCAGGCGGTCATATTGTAAGTAGGCTGTTTAGATTTTTATATTGGTAATGCCACGTAGCGCTCTGTATGAAAATCACTGGCTGTGCTGTGTGCAGTCTGTGGCTAGTTTCCATTGTTGTCTGCCATTGTAGAGCGGCAGCTGGATGTGAACAGCGCCTAGCGTTGCGCAGTTGGAGGTGAGCCGCCACCAGTGGTGGATGTGAGGAGAGAGATGGCGGAGTTTTGATAATTTGTAGTACTGGATGTCAATTATGAATATTAAGGTAAATACATTGTTTGTTCTCTATTAATATCTTTCATTTGCTAACTATCCCTATCAGTAGTTAGTGCCTTCAGTAGTTTGAATCTTTTATTTAGCTGGCAGTAGTGGCGCTCGCTGTATTGCAGTAGTTCGAGTAACGAAGATTTTTGTGAGGTAAGTGATTTCTGAAAGGTATAGTTTAATGTTACTCAGGGCCATTCTTTTGCAGGGATTTTTGATAGTCAGATTGCGTTGCGCTAAAGTTATTGTGTGTCAGGTTAAGCACAGTCGTGTATAAATTGTTCTAAGGGGACGTTTCATACGTCGACCCTTAGCCTAAGATACCTCACGGGAATCTTCTGATTTTTTCTTGTAGTTTGTGTATTTAGTGTAGCTTTTGTTTATTGCTAGCGCGTAATTGTAGAGAGAATCTCCTTTGTAGTTGCAGTCTTTCATTGTTGTACTGTAAAACAGTTGTGGCATGCATGTAGATTTGCACCAAGTATTTCGCAGCTGCACTTGTAATTAACTACATATTATTTTCAGTGCTATGTTAATGTATTCTCTTATTTTTGCTATTCAAATTATGCTTTTCTGTGTTATCGTGTGAAATATTGTGACAATAATGGCGTGTGAAAAACGTAACACTCGGCTCCAAAGTAAACTGAGAAATGACAGTGAAGACGAAAGCAGTGTGTTGGCCCCACCATGTAATGAATTAACTAATATTCAAAGTAGTATTTTGGTAACTGTGCATAGGGAAATGGAGCGGGCGTCAAACAATGGCGTAGGCAGTGAAACAGGTAGTGAACAGGGAAGCATTATCGATCGATCGGTCGGCAACAGCTCGCCTCAGGAATCCGAAATGATAGGACACAATTTTGCAAATACTGTAGATTCAGGTTTTGCGTCCTCACCGTTTTCTCAAATGAGTCAAGACACATTTTCCGCTTGTCAAAATGTGAATGTTGCCGGTGCAATTTCACTGCCGAAAAGCACTGAGGAACATGTTTCAGACACCAGTGCATTGTTATTACAGTTAATGCAACAAATGGAACAAAGGCTACAAAAGTTAGACACAATGCTTGAACAAAATCAGAAACAAATGGGACAAAATCTTTAAAAGTTAGACACAATGGAACAAAATCAGAGACAAACACAGCAAAAGCTTCAGAAGTTAGACACCACACTTGAACAAACACGTGAAGATTTAACTACTGAGTTACATAACATCGAATCGAAATGTCAAAAGGTCTGTAATGACGTAAAAACACAAATTTGTGAGCATTTCCAACCTATGCGTCATGAGCATGCGTTACAGAATCACGAAGCAGCCATAAAAGAACTGCAGACTACTGTTCATGAAAATCATGAGACCTTGCAAGCTAAAATGGACTCAGTTGCATCTACCGATTCGGTTACGCAACTTGCAAAAACTCAGGAAAACTTAAAGGACACAGTAGAAAGACACATGGGGCAAATTAGTTCATTATCAGAGAAAGTAGTTGAACTTTCGGATCAGCTAAATAATTTATCTACGAAAGTAGATGATAATCTGAATGACACAAAACCAGTAGTCTTTAATGACACAGAAGAGTGCGAACAAATTAGGAAATTCAAACAAAATCAGAATCAAATTAATACGCAACACCAAAGAGAAATCCGGGAAGTACAAGATCAGCTGACACAGGTAATACAAGAATTACGTATTTTAGAGGACACTCGCGCTCCAACACGGGAAGAGGAACTTAGAAACACGCAAAAGCCACAAAATAATAACACAGGGCATTTCGGTAATTATGAAAGAAATTGGCAAGGTACACCGAATTTTGAGATGGAACCGCCGACACGACGTAACAATGACCGATATGCTACTCGCCGACACGATGATTTTGACTATAAGCTGTTCATTACTACACGTAAGTTCAAAACGTTTAATAATTCTGCCAACGACATTCATCCACAAGCGTGGCTCCATCAATTCTCTCATTGTTTCCCTCCCAACTGGTAATTGGAGCACAGGTTAGAATTTATGTGTGGCTACTTAGAGAATGAACCAGGTGTAAGAATGCGATCGGTCATTCACGATTGTCACAGTGAAGGAGATTTTTATCATGCCTTCCTCTCAGCATATTGGTCTCAAGCTACACAAGACCGAGTACAACATAGCATCATAATGATGAAACACTTCGAACAATCTGAATTTTCCAGTCTTGTGAAATATTTTGAAGACATGTTGCACAAGAATCAGTATCTTTCAAACCCATACAGCCCCTCAGAACTCATCCACATTTGCTTAATCAAACTGCCTGAACATTTACGACATATTATTTTAGCAGGACGTTGCAAAGATGACATTGAAGCTTTTCAGGGACTGTTACAAGAATTAGAAATTGACACAGACAGTCACGGGATGCGAAAACAGGAAAACAATCACTACAGGTCACATCCGTCACAATTCCAAGACGGCAGAAACAATAACTGGACACGACAAGGCCATTCTTACAACGTAAATCGTGACCAAAACAGACACCACCCGTATGACAACCACTGGCAGAGTAATAGTTACAGAAAAAGATCGCATTTCCGTAGTAATGAATATGACAGAGACAATCATAGAAACAGACAATACGGCAACCAGAACTATTATTATCAGGGGAGACAGAATAACTTCAGATGCAACGGTCTACCGTGCAGTGATAATTCAGGGAGAAATTCTCCACCACTTAACCAACAAGAAAGAAACTACAGGAACTACCGACATGACGACAGACGATGTGACCATAACGACAGACGTGAATTTCATCAGAACTGGCGGGATTTAAACAGGGCAGGGCCCAGGTCTCCAAATCCCAATAATGGCGCACGCCAACAAAGAGGTAGCAGACAATGACTCGCACCGCAGGCAGCCACTTGCGCCCGCTGGCTCAGGGAAAAATAACATTGACGCTAACCTTAAAAAAAATTCCAGTATTCTTTACCGACGTATACCACATGATAATTGCGTTGAAGTTGAAACTCTGCGTACTAGGAAGAGTAAAGGTTTACACCACATTTCTCATGTAAAACCATTTATTGACAGATAATCTGCTTTTTAACTTTGCAATTTTCACTTCACGTTACTAGTATGCTTTAGAAACTGTTACCATGCAACAATGTTTAAAGTTAAATATCCAGTCAAGAACCAAGAGAACTTATTCAAACAGAAATTACGAATGCATTGTTATTGTGAACAGGCGACACAGTGTTATTGTGTGTGTGCATTCTTGCTTGTTAGTTGCACGATTATGTAACGACTATAAGGCTCACATACTTGGAACATATACCGGCACTGCTAATGAAATTTTCATGCAGCATTTTGGTTTTCTTGAGAGTGGATTCTGGATTTAAGGTACTTTCAGTGAGATACCAGATGAGACAGTGGTTAGTTTATGTGACAGCTACACGATTTTATCACGACGCTACTAATGAGCGACAATTTACAATGTTGCTTTTGCGGTGTATCTGTTTGATATCTGCACAGTTTTTCTGAATTCTTCTGTAAAGTAAAACATGTTTTAGTAGTAACTTTTGTGCTATTGCTACAAGGAGACAGCCTTTTCCGTAGGAGAACAATACATTACAGCACAGTACTTTCCTCATCACGCCAATAAGCGTAATAACTAAGTTATCTATACGCAAAGCATTTCACTTTTGTGTATCATGAGGTAAGTACATTGACTTCTGCAGAACTTAGCTTTCGGAGGACAATAACTACGACACTTCCCAGAGATTATCTTACAGCAAGACGCACATTTAGCGCTACAGGACACGTATTTGAGTGATTAATTTTGTACTAAAAACATTTATTTTCAAAGATATTTGAAATACAATGATACAAAGGTTTTCCGTAATACATTTCATTCCATTCTTGTAATCTGTAGCACCTGAGGGTATAATTACAATAATCCTCAGGGGGGTACATGCCTACTTTGTGTACCATGTGTTTGGCAAGCACAAGGAGCCCTAGCTAATATGATATTTGCTTATACAATTTAACACATCGGTACCATATTTCTCTAACACATAAACTACACAGCTATCTGATCATTTAACAGAGAAAGAAACATCTTTTTACTACGTCAGTGACACATGTTTACGCAATTACAGAGTTGGATTACTTCACACTTAAGAAATTGTATTTTGTCTGTACTTTGTGCACTGTTCATATTTTTTTGGAACCATTGTGATACTATGAGAGCTTTGAATGATGTATTTGGTATGAGATCATGATTTTTAAAGTACGTTTGAGGTAGATGACACTACTGAAATGAGCAGACAATTTTCTTTCGGTTTTGAAACAATTGCAGAAAGCTACGACGTTTTTGAGATTTGACTGAGGTGTTATGATGTTATTATTACGACGACGATGTGTATTATGCTTTGAGGTATGTTTATGATTAATAGGCTGATGCTGTACGAGTTATTTGATTATGCTACTTATCTGTTATGATGCAATATTGAAGAAGTGTCGACGAATAAGGTAAGGAGTAATGAATAGTGGTTAGGGATGTGGACCTGTGAAAAAGGATGTTGGAAACCAAGAATCGTACTTTAAGAGTTATGAAATGTGTGTAAATGCGTGAATGTATCACAATGCCGGCGTTATTTTTTTTGGACACTGTTATATTCATAGGATTTTGTTTCTACACATTTGCAACGTAAATTCTCGACCTGTGAAATTTTTATATGAGACTGTCACTGTAGCGGAAACTGCTGTTGTAAATATTTCCGTAAGAAAGTTAAGTGACCACCTGCACGTGCGTCGTCGGCACACAGCTGTGTCAGACACCTGGAGAACTAGCCATTAGGGTGTGCCTTTCCGGAAGCACAGGTAGAAAGAAAAGGGAGGCCATTGTCAGCGCTACTGACATTTCCTTGTTGAAAGCATACTGTGGAGCTCTTAATTTATGATATTTACTGAAATGCTTAATAAAATGACAAGAAATATTTTTACATCTGCACACCTGATTATGACAAGCGTCTTTCTATGAGAGTTGAGAGAATTTCTACTAACTTATGAAATGTCACATGACTACTGAATGATATTTTTATGCTTTGCTTGATATCTGGTTTCCAGCTGTGTTGCAGCATTGCTTTTATAAAATAAAATGCATTTGCTAATGTGAACACTTTCTGTCAACAGATCTATTAAATAATTATTTTATGATCCACATTCTTTAAAAAAGGAGCACTTGGAAAGGAAAGAACAATAAGAAGGAACTAGTAACAGTAACACATAATTTTCTTTTCAAGTACATGGTAATATTTTTTTTACAATAAGTTGTTACGGTGCACCCCTTTAATTACATAGACATTAAGATGACCACTTTAATTACATAGACATTAAGATGACCACTTTAATTACATAGACATTAAGATGTGAATATACATTTCCCTTATCTGCATTGTTGTTTTTACTGTAATAATTTTTCTGCTTGAGCTATGTCATGTTTAGATATAAGTTATTGCTGCTGCTGTTTGCCAGGCATAGTGCTACTGAATTTTAAATTGTGTTACATTGTTAAGCTAGTTTTACTACTGACTTATATTTATTGTTGCTGCACATTGGCTCATATTAGTTGTAATGTTGCATTGTTTGGTAATTTAGATTTACTGTAGCTTGCTTTGCGATTTTCCATTTTTTTTTTGCATTGCTGTTTGTGTTAATTTGTTATGTGATGCTGCATTGCCTCGTCCCTTAGTTTAGCATCTGAGCTCAGTAGATTTAAGTTAGCTTAAGAGGGGTAGACTATATAAGAAACTAACTATGATGACTTGGAAGAAATGTATTGAGAAGCTATATGAAAATGGTTTGGGCAAAAAAAAAAAAAAAAAGGATACTGTACAGTGGAGAAAAACTATTTTTGACAGAGGATGTGAACAGAATACAGAAGGCAGGCTTAGATAGGACTTTTAGGAATAATGATGAATGAAGGGAGATCTCCAAGAAGCAAAGAAAGTTTTGTTTGCAAAATACTGCAATGAAACAAACCCTGTCCTTTCCTTTTGTGTTATCCCACTATGTGTTTGGGTACCTGTGTGTAATTATGTTCTTCCTGTTTTTATATGTTTATCTGATAAGACTTACGTTGTAGAATTTTTCTAATACTCCGCTACATGAACTATGATGAGGAATACTGTTATCCTCAAATATAATTTGCATTAATAATATGTTATTTACTTTGTAAAGATGTTTAGACATTATTTATTCTGTTTTGTTTTAATGCTCATGTGTAAAGTTGATGTTTCAAAAGTTATTCTGATCGTTTATGTATCTACTTATCTCATAATTCCTGTAACGCTGATGTATATGTTAGTTCAATTCTTTTGTAAAGCCCCTATTACTACAAATGTTATCTGTATTGTTATGTTTTTAATGATGTATTTTGTACCTTTGTAATTGTATTCTCATGTTATAAAATGGTAATTGACACCAGTTCATCATATTAGTAACTTGTAAGTTACATTTCACTGCACACATTTCCGTTGGTCATAGTAATGCACAATATGTGAGAAGTAGGGACTGTTAGTGTTTGCATGTGTGTTAATAATTCAGCAAGGGACTGGATAACAGCATTGCTGGATTCCAAAAACTTTGTGAGTGCACAAGTGGTGGTTATGGACTTGTTATATTAACTGCAAGACTCTTCACTGGTGATTGTGCACCCGCACATTCACAACAGATGGCTGCTGGCCGTCTCTACAAGGACTACAGTGGGTCTGCATCTTTGATGGCCAACCAATACCACAATCTCTACCAGGACTACAGTGGGCCTGTCCACAATCTCTACAAGGACTACAGTGGTCCACCTCTGGTGGCCCACCAATACTCTCTACCAGGACTGCAGTGGGTCTGCTCTGTGATGACCTACCTACCAATATTCTTCAAAACGTCGAATGACTCTGCTGTGGGTTTGCTCTGTTGTGGCCCATTACCTGTCTGCATGTCAAGAGTCAGCACTGTCTTTCTGTTGGAAGGAGAACACCACTTCTTCAACACTGCATGGAAATCCACTACTTCTGTGTGCAATTTTTTTTACTAATGAGACTTTGTGAAAAAAAGTGTAATTACTATTATGATGAATGATTTGGACTGTCTTTATGGACTGTGAGAAAGTTTTAGCTTCTGGCCAACATTGTATCAATAATTGTGTGCATTTGATTTCTTTGTTATTGTAATTATGAAAAAAAATTTAACAAATATGTATTGGCCACTGCCCAAAAATATTATGTAAAATTTTTTGTGGGGAGCATGGGGGCTATGTAAGTAGGCTGTTTAGATTTTTATATTGGTAATGCCACGTAGCGCTCTGTATGAAAATCACTGGCTGTGCTGTATGCAGTCTGTGGCTAGTTTGCATTGTTGTCTGCCATTGTAGAGCGGCAGCTGGATGTGAACAGCGCGTAGCGTTGCGCAGCTGGAGGTGAGCCGCCACCAGTGGTGGATGTGAGGAGAGAGATGGCGGAATTTTGATAATTTGTAATACTGGATGTCAATTATGAATATTAAGGTAAATACATTGTTTGTTCTCTATTAATATCTTTCATTTGATAACTATCCCTATCAGTAGTTAGTGCCTTCAGTAGTTTGAGTCTTTTATTTAGCTGGCAGTAGTGGCGCTCGCTGTATTGCAGTAGTTCGAGTAACGAAGATTTTTGTGAGGTAAGTGATTTCTGAAAGGTATAGTTTAATGTTACTCAGGGCCATTCTTTTGCAGGGATTTTTGATAGTCAGATTGCGTTGCGCTAAAATTATTGTGTGTCAGGTTAAGCACAGTCTTGTATAAATTGTTCTAAGGGGACGTTTCAATATGCCACTCGACCTCTGATGAGAGTCTTGGCCCACCTGATTTAGCGGCTATGGACTCAGCGATGTAAGACGGACCAACGTGGATATTTTACTGAATAAAGGAAGACATGCCCAAGACCACAGCAACCATGCATGTGCTAGATCAGTTCATGCATCAGTGCGTACTTGTCAACGTATCTACGGAGAATGGTATATTACTTCCATCCATATAACACAGCGTAACATCAGAAGATCCTAACCGACGAGAGACACTGACGAGTGTTACTTTTTCACGGTTTCGAACCCAATACAAATTGCTGCTGCTAGAGAATGCTGGAGTACGTCGTTCAGTTTCCGAGCAAATTTTGCGAAGCGGACAGCATCCATTGAGCATGGACTGAGCATACGCTGTTGGAGCTTGAAGCGAAACTAAATAACACTATCAAGTGGGATGTCTATAGAGGGTCAGCTTTATGATGAGACTGACATCTACATACATTCTCCACTAGCCACCAAGCGGTGCGTGGCGGAGGGCACAATTCGCGCCAAAGTCATATTTCCCAACCTCCTCTGTTACAGTCGCGGATTGCACGAGGGAAAAATAACTGTCTGAATGCCTCAGCACGAGCTCTAATTTTCCTTATCTTTGAATGGTGATCATTGTGCGATTTGAAAGTTGGTGGTAATAATATATGCTCTACATCCCCGGCGATGATCGGATTTCGGGTCAGCCCCTTCGGTTTAGGGCGTCGTCTATCTGCAAGTCTATCCCACTTCAAACTTTCTATGAGATCTGTAACGCTCTCGCGATGGCTAAATGTACCAGTCACGAATCATGCCGCTCTTCTTTCGACCTTTTCAATTTCTTGAATTAGATCCATCTCGTATGGGTCCCATACAGACGAACTACACTCTAAGACTGGACGAAATAACGTATTGTAAGCATTTTCCTTTGTTGAAGGACTGCATCGCTTCCGGATTCTACCAATAAACCGCAATCTAGAGTTCGCCTTGCCCATTACTTGTGTAATCTAATCACCCCATTTGAGATCATTTCGAATAGTGACACCCAGATACTTGACGGGTGTTACCGCTTCCAAAGACTGGGCATTTATTTTGTACTAGTACATTAAAGGGGATCTTCACCTTGTTGCACTTAGTAGGTTACACTTGCTAGTATTGAGAGACAACTGCCAGACACTACACCATGCATTTATTTTCTGCAAATCCTCATTGATTTGTTCACAACTTTCGTGTGATACTACTTTCCTGTAGACTACAGCATTATCGGCAAAAAGTCTAATGCCGCTGTCAATACCATCAACCAGAACGTTTAAGTAGATCGTAAAAAGCAACGGACCTATTATGCTGCCTTGGGTCACACCTGAAGTTACGCTTGTTTCTGTTGAAGTCATCCCATTGAGGACGATATATTGCTCTCTGTCTGTTAGAAAACGAATATGTCATCAGATAGTTATTTTTAGAATCTACAGATAAAATATTGCTTTCAAATTCGTTAAAAGAACCTCTCATTGACCTTTTGACAGCTGATTTCATTTCGCATAATTTCTGTTTGTCAGCTGGGGCCGGCCGGGGTGGCCAAGCAGTTCTAGGCGCTACAGTGTGGAACCGCGCGACCATTACGGTGGCAGGTTCGAATCCTGCCTCGGGCGTGAATGTGTGTGATGTCCTTAGGTTAGTTAGGTTTAAGTAGTTCTAAGTTCTAGGGGACTGATGACCTCAGAAGTCAGGTCCCATAGTGCTCAGAGCCTTTTGAACTATTTTGTCAACGAGGCAGTGACAACGTTTAAAACGACTGTGCTAAATTATCTGTTTTCTCAGCAACTTAATAATATGTTTGTTGTACCAAGGTGAATCCTTTCCCTCCCCTAGGCACTTGCTGTTCTAGCATGTGGTAGACAATACCTTTAAATTCCAACAAAAGATCTTCAATATCTTTGTGTCCCGCAGTGAATGCTTGGAGCTGATTATGAAGTTATTTATTAATGACACTTTTATTTGCTTTCCCAAAGAAGAAAACTCTACGATGTTTCTTTTTTTCGCAAATTCCACTGACATAGAAGCTACAACGATATTATGGTCGCTAATACCTTCTTCTAGATTAACTTCCTCTAAAAGATCAGATCTGTTGGTCGCCAAGATATCTCATATGTTCCCGTCTCGAGTTGGTTTTCTAACCAATTTCTCGAGGTTTATGCACACTAAAATGCAGGACATGGTTCTTAATAAGGTGAGTAATCACCGCGGACGGCAAGACTTGCTCTGCAACATGTTGTCGTGCTGCCCACGGGATTGGTAAGGAGTTCTCGTCGTAGTGTGACCCATTCCTCCACCAGTGCGGTTGACAACTGCTGGATGGTCTTTGGCACAAGTGAACGTCCTGCAGTACGTTTCCCCAATGCAACTTGCACGCGCTCCATAGGATTTAAGTCGGGAGAGAGGCAGTCCATTCCATTCCTCTCATTACAGGAGCTCTTCCACCAGCATTGCCATCCATAAAAATGAAGTCACGGCCGAATGCATCCTGAAAAGACGGACATGGGGAAGGAGTACAGCGTCGCAATAACATTCACCGGTGAGGGTACCATCTTCAAAGACTTACAGTTCAGTACGCCAGTGATTCCCAACATCATACACTTGGACCACTAAACTGATCATGTTCCACGGTGCTGCTGGGTAAATTACGTGTTCCCACCGAAGGCCCTATCAGGATACGTCCAGAATCACTACTCACATTGGATCTCCTCTGTCCTAGAAGAGCACGCTATTCCACTTCTCGTTTGTCTAGTCCGTATGCTCTTGGGACCATCCCAAACAGCCCCGCCGGTGTGCGGGTATCATCTAAACACAACATACTGGCCGTCGTTCAAAGAGACCATACCCATGTAGTCGTCATAACGCTGTAGAGCGCTAGATTGCGTGTCTTGCAGTGCTGTTAAATGGCTGCAATTGGACCCACTCTTTTACGTTGGTTTGTTCTTGCCAGCTGCACGACGTAGTGGTCATCTGCTGCTGTATTTGACTGTGGTCGACCACCTCTTCCCCTCTGAGATGCAGTACCACTGGTTTCAAACTTCCAGTGCACATGAAGCAATGCTGTGAGTAGCAGAAAACTTCTGGAGCTCACTAGTCACATTTCGTTCCTCTTCCAGTTTCCGATGACTCTTCCCAGTTTTAAGTGATCTACATGTTGTCTCTGGAGCATTTTGTAATGGATAACACCACCACAACGATCCGTAACTACTCGTCGACTGACAAACACTGCTTTTTCTCGTTCCTTAAACTGCGTCTTGTTTCAGGCGAACCCCATTTGGTGCTACTGTCACGCTGTTCGCAGGCCGTGTGACGTCCAGTTTTCTATGCACGAGTAGAAGACCTCTGGAAACGTGCTCCGGCGGTTTCATTCATTTTATTAGTTGTTAATATACTCTGTTACATTATCTGTCTTGACCTTAAGTTTTGCACGGTAAACAACCAGTGTCTGATGGGCACTGTAGAAAGCATCTGGTGCTGACTTGCTGCCCTGCCACTATGACGATACAAAGATTTTTTGTAGTTGAACAAAACCAGTCATCGCGACAGAAGGAGCCCCCAATGGCTACACTTGCACAGATTTCTCTAATTCAGTTGTCGTGGGCTGTCGACTTGAGACTACGTGAAACCGTCACTAGTTACCTTCTACGGTACTTTCGGTTTTACTATAAGATCTACAAAACTATCGTTAACTGCCAGTCAATCTGTGATCCTTGTGACGTTACTCTAAGCTATGAGCTTCTCAAGTCTTACATTCTTCCAATGTGGGCAAATTGTCGCTACCAGCTTAAGTGAAGCAACAGTGACAAAAAGTCTGGGTTTAGCAAGGGATATATGCAGCAGTTTTCTTTAGCGTCATGCTAGAATCAGGAGGTAAAAGGAGAAGTCGGAATTTAAACACAACAGTAAAATTAAAAGTAAATTTGCTCATATAAACGGAAGGACTATAAAAAGGGCTGTTAAGTAAGCTACGACCAACGGCGTCTCAAGTTATTATGTGTTTTAAAGATCGTGGTGTTCATAAAATAAACACTCAGTCTTGAAGAAACATATATCCATACCTACCGTAATCCAGGAACCTGGTGAGTACCCAAATGTTACTTTAGAATTCCATGAAGCAAAAAACGTTGTCAAACTGTGTCAAACTGAACACGTATCGTCATTCAGTGAGTCTGTAATTAATACTATCCCACACCACACTACTTCTTTACACGTGTAAAATGAAATGTGCGCTCCAACTAGTTTTCTACTATTTTTGAGTGTTATAGAGATTCTGTAACAGGTGTGGCCGTCATGTAGTAGGTTTTAGGGGGGTTATGGCCACTTAGACTAGATAGGTAGCTCGCAAGAGCTGTGAAAGCACATCAGATATTCATCTCCTTTCAGTGTTTCACAGGCGCATGTATCGTACCAAGCGGTAGTTTTTTTCTCCTTTACGATGACAATTCCTCTGTTAATACTAGTGGAAATGTCATCTGCTTTAATGAAGATGGGAATGAAGCTACACTTCTCTTTAGGTAAGTACAGTTGGCTTGTTGCAATATTATCAAACCGTTGTGGCATATCTCCTTGAACAATCGATCTTGTCGTAATGAGGTGGCTAGCATACCTTACTGATGCAGATATCCGTTCGGTACGTGCAACCTCAGTGCACAGGTATCTATGAAGTGGCGAGTGGAATAGGTGATTTTTGAAGAGGAGCATCATTCTGTATGACTGACCGAACTGGTCTTGTATCATTAGCAAAGAAAGCCTGCGAAAAACTGGAACCAAGGGCAAACTACAGCAGTTATATCCCCAAGGGCATATAGCTCGACTATACAGTAGACTTAATGACATTCTCTTGGTAACATATTCCAAAGATCAAATAATACCCCATTTGGATCTCCAGTCGGACCCTGCCCGCGAGGACGTTTTCATCAGGAATAACCAAACTGACCTTCGACTTCCCGAAAAACGCGATGTTAGAGCCCTTAATCGGGAAGGCACTTAAAATCTTTACAAAGAGAGGGGGAGAAGTTGAAATTAGATACAGTGGGAATTGATGGAGTGAGGTGTCGGTTAAAATAGGCCTTTTGGTCTGTTGAGGTGTGGTTTGTCAACACGAAATCTTGTAATGTTAACGCAGGTCTGTTCTTCTTCTTCTTCTTCTTCGCGGATGGTTCGCTTAGGACCACGCGTAATCAACATTTGTTGGCCTTCCTTTTCGCCCAGTATTCCTTCATAAACAACGAATGGGCTAGCTTTCGTTTCGTAGACCATGTATGTCGGTTAGTTTTTCTCTCTTCTTCCTCAAAACCCCGTGTGTTTGTGATTTTTCTGATTTCATTTCTATCATGTAGATTTGGAGACTCTAATTCTCTCAGGTCTTTTTCCGTCTGCTTGTACCAGTTCGGTCTTGTAGTTTTGTTCTTTAAAAACGTATGGATTTTGTGCGTTAACCTGTTTGAGTCCATTCTTTCTAAGTGCCCCATGAATTGGATTCTTCTCATGCGCATTGTGTCTGTTATTTTGGAGATATTTTTATATATTTCTGCATTGGGTTTTGGATAATGTACCCCATCTTTAGTTCTTGGTCCTAGGATTTTCCTCATTATCTTACGTTCTTTCACTTTTAATTCCTCTTTTAGTGTTCTGTGTTGAAGGTTTAGTGTCTCAGATGCGTAGAGAGCTTCGGGTCTAATTACTGTTGTGTAGTGTCGTATTTTGCAATTCCACGAGAGACTCTTTTTGTTGTAAATGTTTTTTGTTAACTGAAACGCCGTCTCCATTTTCTGGACTCGTGATCTGACAGATTTCTTTTCATTACAATTTTCTGCATCCATCTGCAGATCTGTTAATTAATAAGAAAATAGGAATTCGGGTGAGTTACTCTTCACGGCATAGTGAATACAATATCATAGTCTAAATATGTTCAAAATTAGCACCTAGAACAGTAGTAAACATTCATGCGCCTACTCGCTCTGCAGATGATGAAAAAAGTGAAAGAATGAATGATTAAATAAAACAAGTTATTCAGATAGTTGACGGAGACGAGAATTTAACTGCAATAGGGAGATGGCGTGAGCTCGTAAGAAAAGGAAGAGCAGGGGAAACAATATTAGAACACGGACTGGAAGGGAAACCGGCTAGTAACAGTTCGCACAGAGCATAATTTAACCATTTCCTTCACTTGCTTTAGGAATCATGTAAGAAGGTAGTATACGTGGAAGTGTCCTAGGGACATTGGAACGTGTCAGACTGGCTATTCATTGATAAGACAGAGTTTTCGAAACGAGGTTTTAGATCGCAAAACATTCCCAAGGGCGTATGTTGACTATGACCATAATCTATTAGTTATGAACTGCAGGTAAAAACTGTAGAAACATAGAAAATGTGGGAGATAAGCACAGAATAAGTTTAAAGTAGCCGTTGTTGTTGGGAGGTTTGAAGGGAACATTAAGGAACACTTTATTGAAATAACGGAAAGGCATATCATAGAAGACCAATGTCAGGAAGGGGAATTACTGAAGGAAGAAGATAAGGTCCAGTTGCAATCCTTTAACAACATATTTGATACTTAATTTATTTGACAAGAGAAGAAAACATACAAATGTAGCAAATGTTGCTGGATAAAGGGAATATGGACGTCTAAAACTTTAGACTGATAGGTCGCGCAGATTGACAAAGCAGGAACGGCTAGATGAGAAATTCATGAATCACAACGAGGCAGAGAGACACCACCTATAGAAAAGATAAGGGGACCTTTGGATAAAAGGTGAGCAGCTGTATTAGAGTCTATGCGACTAGACACCAATATGCAAAAAATGGATGGCTGGAATAAATTAATAGAACGAAATGCATTTCATGGACAATATTATAGAAACGGAAGACGAATTAGAGGAAGATGTGATGGGAGATATGGCATAGCAAAAAGAATTGGACAGAGCACTGAAACACCTTGGACTAACCAACGCCCTTGTAGCAGATGACATTCTCCCAGAATAATGGAGACTTTTGGGAGACCCAGTCGTGATTAACTATTCCATCTTGTCTGAAAGAGACATGAGTCCTCCAAAATACCGTTGGACACAAAAAAGAATATGTAAAGTATAGTCTCCAACAAAGCAGATGCTGATCGATGTAAATATTACAGAACTACCAGTTTATAAAGTCTCGTCTGCTAATTACAAATACAAATTATAAGAGAGGAAAGAATGCTACATATCGAAACCGATGAAAGTCAGATCAGGATATGGAAGTACATGTAGAGACATACAAGGCAACAATGACTGTACGACTTCTTGTACTAGTAAAAGTGAATAAAGGCAGACGTACAATTGTAGCAGTCGAGCAGACAGAGAAAGCTTTGACAATATTAACTGGACCACGCTCTCTGAAATTCTGAAGGGAGTTGGGATACCAGTACATACAGAGATCGACGGCTTAACTACACATCGTATAGAAGCCAGACGGCCGTTATAAGAGTCGGAGGTAATGGAACAGAAGCAGTAGTTGAAAATATAGATTGAGAAAGGTGGGTAGCCTTTCACCAATGGTATTCGATCTGGTCAATGAACAGAAGTGGAGGAAACCATGGAAGAACATGGAAGGGGAATTAAGACTCAGGGAACAGAAATTTAAACATAGAAGGTTGACGATGACACTCTGTTCCTGTCGGGTGCTGTAAAAGACTTGAAAGATCAGCTAAACAGGTTGCGTAGTGTTTTTAAAATAGATTGTGATGTGTCCCGGCTAGGGGCACTTCCCAAGTAAGTCAATGATTACACTCACAAAACAATTTATCGACACAAAAATCAGTTTATGTTCACAAACGTAAGTTCTGTGGCCCGTTAGCAGTTGAAAGCCAACAACAAAAGTCCTTCTTGAAAATAATGGACTAAATTCTTTGAGAACTTAAAGTTCTTGGGAAACAACGTAAGTAAATCTTTGCGTGAGGCTACGTTCTGATAAGTTCTCGTGAAAACGAAAAAGACTGTCTTGTTACAAGAGAAACTCCTCATGGCACCCCACTCAGATTTCGTGGTAAGATATCCCAGCGGACAGACCATTAAAAATTGAAATCAGATCAACAGGAATAAGGTGTACTGGACTGTGAAAAAAGCAACATAGAAATAGTGAATGGTCTACAAATAATATAGACCACACCGTGCGAGAAATGGCGTCGTGATTAAGTGGTCACTGTGTTAGACTACAAAACGGGTGAGCCGTGTTCAACCTTCTCTCGTACCAGGTTTTTTTTCCTCGCTATTCACTTTACTCAAATTTGTATCTGTGTCGAGGTGTAACGCCCGTTTGCAACAGCGAGTTGTAAGGTGGGGACCTATAATGACAATTTATACTGCAGAACTACTGTATTAGCCGCCGAAAGGAAGTGGCTTTCGAATGGGAACCCAAACGTTTGATGTTGTTGTTGAGGTCTTCAGTCCTGAGACTGGTTTGATGCAGCTCTCCATGCTACTCTATCCTGTGCAAGCTTCTTCATCTCCCAGTACCTAATGCAACCTTCATCCTTCTGAATCTGCTTAGTGTATTCATCTCTTGGTCTCCCTCTACGATTTTTACCCTCCACGCTGTCCTCAAATACTAAAGTGGTGATCCCTTGATGCCTCAGAACATGTCCTACCAACCGATCCCTTCTTCTGGTCAAGTTGTGCCACAAACTTCTCTTCTCCCCAATCCTATTCAATACTTCCTCATTAGTTATGTGATCTACCCATCTAATCTTCAGCATTCTTTTGTAGCACCACATTTCGAAAGCTTCTATTCTCTTCGTGTCCAAACTATTTATCGTCCATGTTTCACTTCACACTCCATACAAGTACTTTCAGAAATGACTTCCTGACACTTAAATCTATACTCGATGTTAACAAATTTTTCTTCTTCAGAAACGCTTTCCTTGCCATTGCCAGTCTACATTTTATATCCTCTCTACTTCGACCATCATCAGTTATTTTGCTCCCCAAATAGCAAAACTCCTTTACTACTTTAAGTGTCTCATTTCTTAATCTAATTCCCTCAGCATCACGCGACTTAATTCCACTACATTCCATAATCCTCGTTTTGCTTTTGTTGATGTTCATCTTATATCCTCCTTTCAAGACACTGTCCATTCCATTCAACTGCTCTTCCAAGTCCTTTGTTGTCTCTGACAGAATTACAATGTCATCGGCAAACCTCAAAGTTTTTATTTCTTCTCCATGGATTTTAATACCTACTCCGAATTTTTCTTTTGTTTCCTTTACTGCTTGCTCAATATACAGATTGAACAACATCGGGGAGAGGCTACAATCCTGTCTTACTCCCTTCCCAACCATTGCTTCCCTTTCGTGTCCCTCGAGTCTTATAACTGCCATCTGGTTTCTGTACAAATTGTAAATAGCCTTTCGCTCCCTGTATTTTACCCCTACCACCTTTAGAATTTGAAAGACAGTATTCCAGTCAACATTGTCAAAAGCTTTCTCTAAGTCTACAAATGCTAGAAAAGTAGGTTTGCCTTTCCTTAATCTTTCTTTTAAGATAAGTCGTAAGGTCAGTATTGCCGCATGTGTTCCAGTGTTTCTACGGAATCCAAACTGAACTTCCCCGAGGTCGGCTTCTACTAGTTTTTCCATTCGTCTGTAAAGAATTCGTGTTAGTATTTTGCAGCTGTGGCTTATTAAACTGATAGTTCGGTAATTTTCACATCTGTCAACACCTGCTTTCTTTGGGATTGGAATTATTATATTCTTCTTGAAGTCTGAGGTTATTTCGCCTGTTTCATACATCTTGCTCACCAGATGGTAGAGTTGGCAAGACGAAAAATCAACCGAATCCTCCACCGGAAAAAACACTTTTGATGTGTCATACACGGCATTAGTGATAGTACGTCTGTCATATGATAGGAATCTCTTACCGACGCACCTAATTTGTGCGACTGGTGAGTGAGCGAGATATGCCTACATGCCCGATATAGGTGTTCGTACGAATGTGAGCATGATCACTCCCAAGGAAATGATGAAAACATAATAGTTTGTCACATAAGCTGGAACTAATGGACGCAGGAAGTTTTGACTCTCGATTTCCTTTGTTGTAACGTAGTTCACACCCATTTATTTGTTGTTTTCAAATGTGAGTTGTCTATGTTTTATCTCGCCCACTTTCACTATTCATCAAATTTACTTGTGACTATAATTTATTCTTACCGCATGAATCATATACTATGACTGATGTCTAATATGACAACTGCCAAGACTGCAGAAAGAGAACAATCCTTTTAATGACCTGACGAACACTTCACAATGTCGTAAAAAAAAGGCACGATGGAGATTTGAACACGGCTCTACCGTTTTACAGTCCAGCTCTATGACCACTGCCCTACGACGCCTTTGCTGTATCATTGTGCTCATTATTACACTTCCTGAGCCGGCCGTTGTGGGCGTGCTGTTCTAGGCGCTTCAATCTGGAACCGCGTGACCGCTACGGTCGCAGGTTCGAATCCTGCCTCGGGCATGGATGTGTGTGATGTCCTTAGGTTAGTTAGGTTTAAGTAGTTCTAAGTTCTGGGGGACTGATGACCACAGATGTTAAGTCCCACAGTGCTCAGAGCCATTTGAACCATTTGAACCATTACACTTCCTGTCCTTGGATCGTCAACTGTTTCTATTTTGCTCATTTTTACAGTTCAGTACACCTTATTTTCATGCTTTATCTGTGTTCGGCTCTTGACTTAATATCCACTGGACCATCTTACCACTAAATCTGAGGGGGATGCGTTGGGGAGTTTCCCTTGTTAGATACTAACAGTAGGCTGAAAATTAAAGTTCCATCTCACGAGCAGTACAAGGAATTCCAGCTTTCCAGCCGGAGCAGCGAGTCGCAATGCATGGTGGTCCCGGGTGGCGCGGGCGAAGTCGAGTCCGGGCAGCGGCGTGGTGCTGGTGATATTCTAATTCTGCTGACGGAGACGGAACTGCCTGCTGTGCCCCGGGGGAGGGTAGCTGTAGCCTAGTGGCGGATGACTGACTTTGGTGTAGCGATGTGGGCTCGGACTGGCTCAGGAAAATGGCGTGGCAGATGCACCAGAAGGGCCGTAGATGTGACGGCCTCTACTGCTGTTGTGGGCGCCCTCCGAACTAGCCTGCTTCCTGCACGCCCGGCGAAGTTCGGCTGACTTCAGCAGGTGCGCCTGCAGAGCTGGAGCGATAACCCGCATAGCGGTGCTACGCTGCGGGTTCGTGGTAAAACACAACATTGCAAGCTGAATATCAACAAATTTAATACAATGGTAATGAAATGTAGTCAAGCGAAGCTTATCACATGAAATTAGGGACTTAGATAGCAAAATTAGTAGATGAATTTCGTTATTCGGGCATCAGTGGCTATTGTAAAAGAAAAAAGACCATAAAATGCAAGCTAGAAACAGATAGAGAAACATGTTTTTCTCTAGAATGAAGCCCTCCACCGAAGTGAAACTTCGACGTCAAGCAGTTCGAATCAGCAAAGTCTCATTTCAGTAAAAGTTGTAGAAACATTGTACTCCCTGTGTTTTTATGCCTGCTACCTTCAGAATTTCGATAACTGTTGAGCCGTGGTAAAAACTGCTGTTTTGAAGAGCGCAGCGCGTAGTGTGAAGCACTCGCCTTCCGTTTCTGGCGGTGGCTCCGCTGTGGCAATCGCATCTTTGGTGTGTCCCTCTGCTGGAAAAGGGGAGAGATTGCCTGTTCACGTGCATTTAAGGGGCACCATGAGCTCGTCAGTTAGTCAGACAATCGGGGGAGTCTGGTCAGTTGGTCAGCGAAGTCAGTCTGGGTCTGTCTCTCGTCCGCATTGGTGAGGCGGTTAGTGTCTGTCTGTCGTCCGGAGTGCTAGTATGTGTTAGGCCGCCAGTCTGCTCGAGTTTGCTCAAGCAATGAGCATTGGCGGTTGGATCGATCGGTTGGTCGGTCGCACACTGGGACACAGGATGACTTGTCCGTCTTGAGCGTCGGCGCATGTGAGGTCGCCTTGGGTTCGATCCTTATCACCGTTCCCATTTTTGTATCGCTCTCTGGTTCGGTTTTAGGAAACCAAGCAAAGAACGTCAGTCCAGTGGGCCGCGCCGTATAGCGAGGGGTAGTGGCTTCGCGACCGCACGAGAGCAACAGGAGCCAACCCACGACATCGGTCTGTCCAGGGCGAGCTGCGACGCCGTGAGAAGGGAGATCGGCGCGCCGTCCTGCGTCCGTTGAAGCGGCTGGCAGCGGACGGTTCGGGAGAGCGTTTTGGGGGTGCTTCGCTAGGTCTTCGCCAGAAATCGCAGTTATTGGAAGTTAATTCATTCGTGATATGTTGTTTCAGTTACTTGTTAAATTCTACTTGTTTTCTCGTTTGTCTGTCGTCCGTATTTGTTAGGCAGTTAGTGTCTGTCTGTCTGTCTGTCGGTCTGCCGTACATTAATAGCTGCCCCTCTGTCATGTTTGTCGAATTCGGTGTTAACGGATTTATTGCTTAAGGTGTAAAGGCCGAATTCTTGATATATGTTTTTATCTTGCCTATCATCTTGCGAGGTGGTATATGTGTAATGTAGAGCATGTTGGTACATTTTATGTGAAATTGAATTTTATTTAAATGGTCTTTTTAGTACGTACAGCTGCCACACTTCCACCGTAAGAGTTGATGATGATGATGATGATGATGTTTGGTTTGTGGGGCGCTCAACTGCGTGGTCATCAGCGCCCGTACAATTTCCCAACCTTTGCTCAGTCCAATTTCGCCACTTTCCTGGATGATGATGAAATGATAAGGACAACACAAACACCCAGTCATCTCGAGGCAGGTGAAAATCCCTGACCCCGCCGGGAATCGAACCCGGGACCCCGTGCTCGGGAAGCGAGAACGCTACCGCGAGACCACGAGCGGCGGACCCGTAAGAGTTCTTGTAAAAACAAGTTGCACTTTCGGTGGCAAATAATTCTAATGTGAGTGTTTTGTACCATTTCCATCCCTCTTACAGGGTGCATAGTTTATGTCTTAGTGTGAGTTGATAAAATTTTTAGTTTAAAGTAATCTGAAGATTAGCAGATTCGTACCAGTGTAGTCTTTCAGAGGTTGTTGTGAGCGGTCGTGATTACGGCCGGGTTGAAAGGGAGCGGCAAGCTTCTCAGCCCGAAAGCTCATACTATAAAAAAAATGTTATTTCTGCCTCTGAATATTATAACTTGGTATTTACAGGGTGCTTTCTGATTATAATTTTAAATCTGTTTCAAAAAAAAGGCTTTTGGCAATAAAATTTCCATTTATTGAAAAACAAATTATAAGTTGTTTCTTCAGTTACCATTGGCAACTACTTCCACGCTCACATAGTGTGATTAAATGTGTTAATGTTCTTAATGAATCAATAGTAAATAAAGTAAATTCTTAAGAAAAGGTTTTGAAAGTAAATTCACGGTTCAAGTGTATTCCAGTCAACATTCTCAAGAACTTTCACTAAAGCAAAAAAGAAAGTCATGTTCCTTCTAAGACAGGGATGATCAAGAATTCCGATCGTGAGTGAGTGCCATGGCGCTCGGCCAGGCTGCGCACTCCTCCTGCGGGCAGGGCACACTGCACATGAGGAGGAAGAAGAAGAGAAACTGTGGACGCACCGCATTTAAATCGCTTTCAATTCTCACAGTTTTCAGGAATACAGACCACAAGAAAAAAAATTTTCAGTTCTATTTAGTTATATTTGATGCATGAAGACATAACAATTTTTATCTGGGACAAACTGTCGGTATACGTACAGACGCAGGTAATTTCACACACCTTTACAGTCAGGTAGCCACGTAATAGTGACTTATTTTGTTCCACTGTTGAAAAAGGTTCACATATGTTGACCGAAATACCGTAGCGCTTTTGCAGCCTCCTTATTGAAACGTGGTGACTCTAACTGAGGAAAAAACTGTAGACGTCATAAACAGTTTTGAAGTCAGTCAGTCTCCTCACTTCAAAGTGGCGCTTTCAACAAAACTGGTGAAAGGTCTCAAAAATAGCTCGAAAACAATTTCTGTCTTGCGACTCACTCTGAAGATGGCTGCACGGTATACAGCCGAAATATTAGAAGAAGAAGGAGATTTCTTGCGGCTGCACACCCGAAACTTAATGGAACAATTTCTGTCAAATCAACAACTACTCCTTCAAACATCACGTTATTCTTAACTCCAGTGAACATAGGAAAGTGGACTCTGTCAGAATTGGTGCCTTTTCTTTGTAATCGCATTCCCATCAAATCTGAAATAAGTTGTTTCTCACCTTGCAACGGCCTACTGTGGGCAGCGTGCGGTCAATTCCACATAAAATGCGAGACCGTCAGTCCATTCCAGATGTTCTAATTTTCGAATCTGCTTTCCTTTTTCCTTCATAAATTCAACAATTGCGGGTTTTAATAGAAAAATTGTTCCAGGCATGCTCCTTCACTTAAACAACGAGCTTTACAACAATTTATAATGTCTCAATACTCTCCGCTCAGTTCCACCTAAAACTGTTTCAATAAAGCGTACGACTTGAGAACGTTTACTATTCCCAATACCTATTTCTTCACGTGCTCCATGCTTACTAATTTAGCACAAAGTGCTTCCTGATGTACAGAACTATGAATTCTGTCTGCCTATCACTGCAACCTTTAGCTCTTTAAACGTCAACTAAACATTTAAATTCTTCCCTCACGGCCTTGTAATGTCGTTATCAGCGCCCGTAAATTATGGCGTTCCATAACAGATATGAGAATCCTCATCCCTCTCTTCTGTCATTATCTTTCAGTTTTAAGGTCTGTGACGACAGAATGCCTCGTTGTGTGAAAACAGGCACTGGACCTGTGAACGTCGTTCATACCGCGAACAAACAGCGTGGGGTAGACAATAGTGACGCCACTATCCTGCCAGGATCGAGACAGTTCTACCCACTGAAAAATGTCGCACCGCAGTGCTAAGTGAAATGTCGTGCTTCACCGGGAGCTTCCGACAGGGGCCGAGCAGAGCCGAGGAAGGCCGACCCTCAGCCCGCAGTCCGTATCGTCTGCATTTTGGCACGACGTGGCCAGTGCTGTTCTAACTGTAAGATACCGTCTCGCGCGCTTCCGCATTTGTCGGGAATCCGAACTGCGAAGGGATCGTCCCCGAGGACACCTTCCACCAGTGCTTCCCTTGTTCTGCGAATAAATCGTATCTTTATTTAGCAGCCATAACTTACTTAATATATAGTGGTAGAAGCCCAAACTTTCCCACAAACACGTGTTCACAAAAGCCATGCTCTCATGAAATACATCTTTGTCGTACTCAAGTAATTCTGTACGAGCTCGATTGTGAAATGTTGCGGTTTCCATTCGAAGTTTACAAAACTGATCTTTGATGGTGATTCCAAAAACTCTCGCCATGTAGATAACATAATCTCATACGTTTGCCCAGTCTCCTGCCTGAAATTTCTTATCTTTAGATTTTTGGTTCTCCAGTTTTCGATACACCAGCGTGGTTTCACGTCTACGGACTACCCTATAAATTGAACAATGTAAAAGACGAAAATCAAAGACTACGAAAGGTAATTAAATGATGTTCAGGGAGGAAAATTAAAACACTGAGTTTATTTGGTTTCTCTTTTAGAAATTACCAGGAAACGTCTCGTCTCCATTTATTTAAAGAACCAAACTCCCATGCGGGAAACAGCTTCAAACATCTGCTTACTTTACGAATGAGTTAATGTGTTGCACGTTTGACGCCAAGTATGTACGAGAGAAAAAGTTAGAGAAGATCTGAAATTATATTTAAATGTTGCTGGAAGTTGCTATGTGCTCTCGTAATAAAACTCTGAACTAGTATATTCTCGGGAATTTGTGCACCTTTTGAAGTAAAAGCTAGTTTTTCACGCATCGCAATGTTGATGACATCGTGTCTCCAGAAATATGTGTCGTACAGTGAGATAATGTGCAGGCACATTCATTTGTATACGTAGAAAGGGTCTGCAAAACGTTTTGCTAGTAGAGTTAGAAGTCATACATTACAACGTCATATCTGATTATTAAGCTTTACCGCATGAACACCCATAAGGTATGAATATACTTCCTGGAAGATTGACGTTATGTGTAAAGTTTATTGGACATCGCTAGATGCTTTCATTTGCAAATACTGGATGGATGTAGTCTGGGTAATTTGCGCATTGTCAGTAACACTGCCTCAAGATAGATCTACAGTTTCTAACTCTAAAATTCTTCGAGTTTTCGTACAACGTTAAACCTCTAAGACAAGACTATATCTCTTAATGAGTAGATTATTATACCACTTTAAATTTTTTTAATTTGGTCAGTAATTACATAAGTACCCAAAATCAAATTTTTGATTCCCTGAAGATGTTAGATAGGCAATCCGTGACTGGGATCATGCACTCTGCACCGGGTTAGCCATTCAGTAATGCAGGTGCCCAACTTAACCGACTTGTTTTGGAGGTCAGAAGCACATCTAACTGACAGTGAAGGACAGGTTTTCGAAGGGATAGATGTCATGCAGTAATCTTATTTGAGATCACTGCTCACCTCAGTTCTGATAATTTACTTTAGAAATGTTATTTGATGCAACTGATGTATTTCAAATGAAGCCCTATATCAAAATTTCTCAGTTCTAATAACTAGTATTCGTGGAAGACAATATTTAGTTACTCATAATTTATTAAGACATCTACAATTCTTGTAATTCGTTATCTACTCAAAGTATGGTTTCAGTTTCATGAAACGCTGACGAAGCAAGACGGATTAATATACATTCCGCTAGCTTATTGTTTGATTTTTATTTTGGCATTTTAGCGATAGGTGTTGCGTCTGTGGCTGGGTACGGAAACTATCAAAATTGACATTGATCTCACCCCTAAACACCCTAATGTGATATTTAGGGTTGAGACTGATATCAATTTTGATAGTTCCCGTACTCAGCAACAGATGAGAATACTTAACTTTAATCTTTGTATGTTTTTAGCTCTGACTACCCCTTTTGACCAAGATTAAATCAGTCTGTTATTAACACGATTTACTCGCGAACCGGCAGTTTGTGAGACACTTCTAGTGTCATTTGTAGGCACTAAATTATTTGTGTAATTGGTTATCAGCACAGCTTCAAATGATATTAAACTTAATTTGATTAATAAGTCATAAGATCTGTTTGACGCCATAGAAATGAATCCAGAAGGCTCTAGAACAGAAGAAGCGTATGGCAGCCGTGGAGACTTTCCTGCAACGATTTGGATGTCTCTAAAAAGCAGCCGCTTTGATAGCTACGTCAGCTGAAGTTCTCGAGACGTAAATGTATTGTTCCTACATTAACTGTATTCGCAGTTGCGAAAATGAACACTATCAACTGTGTAGGGGAATGATCCGGATTTCCTGCTTTGCGCAAGCGTTCGCCTCAACCGTTTTGCATACCTGAGCACGACCCATGTCCAGGCCCAAGCCTCCATGCTTCGTTGTCCCTGCGTCACAACCTGGCCTCGTAAACACATTTTGTAATTCCCATGTAGGGGAGGACATTTTTTATTTGGAACTCGTATTCAGATCCGAAGAAATATTGTGTCGTTCTTCTTAATTTATGTACGCTACTAGCCATTATAATTGCTACACCACGAAGATAACGTGCTACAGACGCGAAATTTCACCGACAGGAAGAAGATGCTGCGATATGCAAATGATTAGGTTTTCAGAGCATTCATACAAGGTTGGCGTGCTGACATGAGGAACGTTTCCAACCGATTTCTCATATACAAACAGCAGTTCATCGGCGTTGCCTAGTGAAAAGTTGTTGTGATGCCTCGTGTAAAGAGGAGAAATGCGTACCATCACGTTTCCGACTTTGATAAAGGTCGGATTGTAGCCTATCGCGATTGCGGTTTATCGTATCGCGACATTGCTGCTCGCTTTGGTCGAGATCCAATGACTGTTATGAGAGTATGGAATCAGTGGGTCCAGGAGGATAATACGAAACGCCGTGTTGGATCCCAACGGTCTCGTATCACTAGCAGTCGAGATGACAGGCATCTTAGCCGCATGTCTGTAACGGATCGTGCAGCCACGTCTCGATCCCTCAGTCAACAGATGGGGAAGTTTTCAAGACAACAACCATCTGCACGAACAGTTCGACGACTTTTGCAGCAGCATGGACTATCAGTTCGAAGACCATGGGTGCGGTTACACTTGACGCTGCAAAATAGACAGGAGCGCCTGCGATGGTGTACTCAACGACGAACCTGGGTGCACGAATGGTAAAACGTCATTTTTTCAGATAAATTCAGGTTCTGTTTACAGCACCATGATGGTCGCATCTGTGTTTGGCGACATCGCGGTGAACGCACATTGGAAGCGTGTATTCGTCATCGCCATACTGGCGTATCACCCGGCGTGATGGTATGGGGTGCCGCTGGTTACACGTCTCGGTCACCTCTTGTTCGCATTGACGGCACTTCGAACAGTTGTACCTGTGCACACCATCCAAGCTGTTTGACTCAATTCGCAGGCGTATCAAGGCCGTTATTACGGCCAGAGGTGGTTGTTATGGGTACTGATTTCTCAGGATCTATGGACCCAAATTGCGTGAAAATGTAATCACATGTCAGTTCTAGTATATTTGTCCAATGAATATCCGTTTATCATCTGCATTTCTTGCTGGTGTAGCAATTTTAATGGCCAGTGGCGTATGTTAAATGTTACAGAATTTAAATTTGGAGAAAGGAAAAGTTGCCTCATTTGTCGAAAACTGTTTTAATTTCTAGTAAACCGATATTAATAAATTCTGCACGGAGCAGCACTTATAAGCTTGCGCAACAGAAGTAGTATTCCATAATAAGTCCCTTATAATATTAACTATATACAGATCACCTTCAGAAAACTTTAGCTCCTTCGTAAAAGTTTCTGGAAGCTCTGTTGTCACATCTCCCAGTAAAAAACAAGGAAATAGTGGTTGCTGGTGATTTTAATGTGGATTTATTGAAGATAGGCGCTAAAAAACGGGCTAACCTTCAAATGTAAGAACTTAGCTATAGGTGTTTCGTCTGGTTCTGGGTACGGGAACTATCAAAATTGACATTGATCTCACCCTTAAATACCCTAATGTGACATTTAGAGGTGAAACTTAAGTCAACTTTGATAGTTCCCGTACCCAGCACCAGATGGCATTACTTATCTCTAAGCTTTGACATTTGTGGGTTAGCCAGTTTTTCCGCGCATGTCTTCTATTGAAAAGCTCTGTACTTGAACGTATATTGCAATCAGTAAAACTTTCATTCGGTTTGATTACTGTTGTGAATTTTGCCACTAGTGTATGTTAATTCTCTGAGGTGGCTATTGATAATGTCTTTGTAGACAAGTATAGGGAAAAAAGCCAGATTGCAAGACCAATGGTAAACAGCCGATCTGACCATAACATGTAGAATCTTACGTTAGATGTTGAAAATTGTCAGTATATAAAATCTATTAAATGTGAGTACAGGAAGGAAATAAACTAGTTAAAAATTGAGAATTTTTTGGTGATTGCTCAAAGACATGAATTAGATATTTACAATTATACTTCTGTTTAGGTGGAAGATACAAAGCGTTCATTAATAAATCTAACTGCTCATTTGAAAATTGTTTTCCTCTAAATGTAACTCAAATCAAACAATGGTCCAAAATTTAACCATGGATAACACATGGAATAAACGTACCATGTGGGACAAAAAAGTAACTGTGTGTACTATCTATTAACAGCTCTGAGGCTAGCATTGTAATGCATTACAAAGAATACATCAAAATAATGAAGCAAGTAAGCCAGAAATCTAAGCAGCTTTATTATCAGAAAAACTTAATTACATCAGGCAACAAAAAACTATATAGAACACAGTATAGTGAAGACAGAGACAGGTGGGACCGGAAAGGAATACGAATAGATAGCTCTAAAATTAAATGAGACATTTGTAACAAGTGCGTATAGTGTTTAAAAAATTACTTGGTTTCTGTCACTGACAACTTGGGATTATTAACTTCAGTAAACAATGCAAGGGCATATCTGGACAAATCTCTACAACTAACTCAATAGAATGGAAATGGCACTCACTTCTCCTAATATGTAGCATCCATCATAAAATTCTTGAAATCAAAGTATTCTAGTGGCTATCGTAACATATTAAAGAAATTAATCAAAGTGCGTTCATGTGAGTTGAGTTCTACCTTAAGTTATTTATGTAATCAATCCCTTATCAATGAAAAATTTCCAGACTGCTGAAGTTAAGCCTATCTACAGGAAGGTGAATGAAGAGGTACCGTCAACATATCGACCAATATCACCTATGCCTGTTTTTCAAGAATATTTCAAAAGGATGTGTTGAAGCATCTTCTTAAGCATCTTACAGCAAACAATATACTGTCAAAGTTACTATCTGGCTTCCTTAAGCGTTGAAATATTGACACGGCTATTTACATGTACAGCGAGAACATTCTTCTATGTCTGCATCTACATACATGCTCCGCATGCCTTCGACCGGTGCGTGGCGGAGGGTACCATGTACTCAGACAGAACAAGGGTCAAACGAGTGTCTATATGCCTCCGTATGAGTCCTAATTTCTCACACCTTTTATTTGTGGTCCCTACGCGCTATGTATGTTGACGGCAGTAGAGTCGTTCTCTAGTCAGCTTCAAATGCCGGTTCTCTAAACTTTCTCAGAAAAGAAAAGAATGTCTCCTTCACTCCTGGGATTTCCACTTGAGTTCCCGAAGCGTATCCATAACACTTGCATGCTGATCGAATCTAAAGGACTATATATCTAGCAGCTCGCCTCTGAACTTCATTCATTACATAACACTCCTGGAAATGGAAAAAAGAACACATTGACACCGGTGTGTCAGACCCACCATACTTGCTCCGGACACTGCGAGAGGGCTGTACAAGCAATGATCACACGCACGGCACAGCGGACACACCAGGAACCGCGGTGTTGGCCGTCGAATGGCGCTAGCTGCGCAGCATTTGTGCACCGCCGCCGTCAGTGTCAGCCAGTTTGCCGTGGCATACGGAGCTCCATCGCAGTCTTTAACACTGGTAGCATGCCGCGACAGCGTGGACGTGAACCGTATGTGCAGTTGACGGACTTGCTCAACACGTGGGGCGTGAGGTCTCCACAGTACATCGATGTTGTCGCCAGTGGTCGGCGGAAGGCGCACGTGCCCGTCGACCTGGGACCGGACCGCAGCGACGCACGGATGCACGCCAAGACCGTAGGATCCTACGCAGTGCCGTAGGGGACCGCACCGCCACTTCCCAGCAAATTAGGGACACTGTTGCTCCTGGGGTATCGGCGAGGACCATTCGCAACCGTCTCCATGAAGCTGGGCTACGGTCCCGCACACCGTTAGGCCGTCTTCCGCTCACGCCCCAACATCGTGCAGCCCGCCTCCAGTGGTGTCGTGACAGGCGTGAATGGAGGGACGAATGGAGACGTGTCGTCTTCAGCGATGAGAGTCGCTTCTGCCTTGGTGCCAATGATGGTCGTATGCGTGTTTGGCGCCGTGCAGGTGAGCGCCACAATCAGGACTGCATACGACCGAGGCACACAGGGCCAACACCCGGCATCATGGTGTGGGGAGCGATCTCCTACACTGGCCGTACACCACTGGTCATCGTCGAGGGGACACTGAATAGTGCACGGTACATCCAAACCGTCATCGAACCCATCGTTCTACCATTCCTAGACCGGCAAGGGAACTTGCTGTTCCAACAGGACAATGCACGTCCGCATGTATCCCGTGCCACCCAACGTGCTCTAGAAGGTGTAAGTCAACTACCCTGGCCAGCAAGATCTCCGGATCTGTCCCCCATTGAGCATGTTTGGGACTGGATGAAGCGTCGTCTCACGCGGTCTGCACGTCCAGCACGAACGCTGGTCCAACTGAGGCGCCAGGTGGAAATGGCATGGCAAGCCGTTCCACAGGACTACATCCAGCATCTCTACGATCGTCTCCATGGGAGAATAGCAGCCTGCATTGCTGCGAAAGGTGGATATACACTGTACTAGTGCCGACATTGTGCATGCTCTGTTGCCTGTGTCTATGTGCCTGTGGTTCTGTCAGTGTGATCATGTGCTGTATCTGACCCCAGGAATGTGTCAATAAAGTTTCCCCTTCCTGGGACAATGAATTCACGATGTTCGTATTTCAGTTTCCATGAGTGTATTATGTTATATGGGATCATATTCTGGGATAAATCAGGAAACCGAGCAGAAGTTTTTAGAGTGCAAAAGCATATAATCAAACTTATTTGTGACGTAAATTCAAGTACATCATGTAGAATCTTGATCAATAAAACTGCGTATTCTATCCACTGCTCCTTGGTATATTTATTCCTTAACGAAATTGGGTACAAATAATATGTCTCTAATTCCAATAGCTCGGGACAAAAAGAACACATTGACACCGGTGTGTCAGACCCACCATACTTGCTCCGGACACTGCGAGAGGGCTGTACAAGCAATGATCACACGCACGCCACAGCGGACACACCAGGAACCGCGGTGTTGGCCGTCGAATGGCGCTAGATGCGCAGCATTTGTGCACCGCCGCCGTCAGTGTCAGCCAGTTTGCCGTGGCATACGAAGCTCCATCGCAGTCTTTAACACTGGTAGCATGCCGCGACAGCGTGGACGTGAACCGTATGTGCAGTTGACGGACTTTGAGCGAGGGCGTATAGTGGGCATGCGGGAGGCCGGGTGGACGTACCGCCGAATTTCTCAACACGTGGGGCGTGAGGTCTCCACAGTACATCGATGTTGTCGCCAGTGGTCGGCGGAAGGTGCACGTGCCCGTCGACCTGGGACCGGACCGCAGCGACGCATGGATGCACGCCAAGACCGTAGGATCCTACGCAGTGCCGTAGGGGACCGCACCGCCACTTCCCAGCAAATTAGGGACACTGTTGCTCCTGGGGTATCGGCGAGGACCATTCGCAACCCTCTCCATGAAGCTGGGCTACGGTCCCGCACACCGTTAGGCCGTCTTCCGCTCACACCCCAACATCGTGCAGCCCGCCTCCAGTGGTGTCGCGACAGGCGTGAATGGAGGGACGAATGGAGACGTGTCGTCTTCAGCGATGAGAGTCGCTTCTGCCTTGGTGCCAATGATGGTCGTTTGCGTGTTTGGCGCCGTGCAGGTGAGCGCCACAATCAGGACTGCATACGACCGAGGCACATAGGGCCAACACCCGGCATCATGGTGTGGGGAGCGATCTCCTACACTGGCCGTACACCACTGGTGATCGTCGAGGGGACACTGAATAGTGCACGGTACATCCGAACCGTCATCGAACCCATCGTTCTACCATTCCTAGACCGGCAAGGGAACTTGCTGTTCCAACAGGACAATGCATGTCCGCATGTATCCCGTGCCACCCAACGTGCTCTAGAAGGTGTAAGTCAACTACCCTGGCCAGCAAGATCTCCGGATCTGTCCCCCATTGAGCATGTTTGGGACTGGATGAAGCGTCGTCTCACGCGGTCTGCACGTCCAGCACGAACGCTGGTCCAACTGAGGCGCCAGGTGGAAATGGCATGGCAAGCCGTTCCACAGGACTACATCCAGCATCTCTATGATCGTCTCCATGGGAGAATAGCAGCCTGCATTGCTGCGAAAGGTGGATATACACTGTACTAGTGCCGACATTGTGCATGCTCTGTTGCCTGTGTCTATGTGCCTGTGGTTCTGTCAGTGTGATCATGTGCTGTATCTGACCCCAGGAATGTGTCAATAAAGTTTCCCCTTCCTGGGACAATGAATTCACGATGTTCGTATTTCAGTTTCCATGAGTGTATTATGTTATATGGGATCATATTCTGGGATAAATCAGGAAACCGAGCAGAAGTTTTTAGAGTGCAAAAGCATATAATCAAACTTATTTGTGACGTAAATTCAAGTACATCATGTAGAATCTTGATCAATAAAACTGCGTATTCTATCCACTGCTCCTTGGTATATTTATTCCTTAACGAAATTGGGTACAAATAATATGTCTCTAATTCCAATAGCTCGGGACAAAAAGAACACATTGACACCGGTATGTCAGACCCACCATACTTGCTCCGGACACTGCGAGAGGGCTGTACAAGCAATGATCACACGCACGCCACAGCGGACACACCAGGAACCGCGGTGTTGGCCGTCGAATGGCGCTAGATGCGCAGCATTTGTGCACCGCCGCCGTCAGTGTCAGCCAGTTTGCCGTGGCATACGAAGCTCCATCGCAGTCTTTAACACTGGTAGCATGCCGCGACAGCGTGGACGTGAACCGTATGTGCAGTTGACGGACTTTGAGCGAGGGCGTATAGTGGGCATGCGGGAGGCCGGGTGGACGTACCGCCGAATTGCTCAACACGTGGGGCGTGAGGTCTCCACAGTACATCGATGTTGTCGCCAGTGGTCGGCGGAAGGTGCACGTGCCCGTCGACCTGGGACCGGACCGCAGCGACGCATGGATGCACGCCAAGACCGTAGGATCCTACGCAGTGCCGTAGGGGACCGCACCGCCACTTCCCAGCAAATTAGGGACACTGTTGCTCCTGGGGTATCGGCGAGGACCATTCGCAACCCTCTCCATGAAGCTGGGCTACGGTCCCGCACACCGTTAGGCCGTCTTCCGCTCACACCCCAACATCGTGCAGCCCGCCTCCAGTGGTGTCGCGACAGGCGTGAATGGAGGGACGAATGGAGACGTGTCGTCTTCAGCGATGAGAGTCGCTTCTGCCTTGGTGCCAATGATGGTCGTTTGCGTGTTTGGCGCCGTGCAGGTGAGCGCCACAATCAGGACTGCATACGACCGAGGCACATAGGGCCAACACCCGGCATCATGGTGTGGGGAGCGATCTCCTACACTGGCCGTACACCACTGGTGATCGTCGAGGGGACACTGAATAGTGCACGGTACATCCGAACCGTCATCGAACCCATCGTTCTACCATTCCTAGACCGGCAAGGGAACTTGCTGTTCCAACAGGACAATGCATGTCCGCATGTATCCCGTGCCACCCAACGTGCTCTAGAAGGTGTAAGTCAACTACCCTGGCCAGCAAGATCTCCGGATCTGTCCCCCATTGAGCATGTTTGGGACTGGATGAAGCGTCGTCTCACGCGGTCTGCACGTCCAGCACGAACGCTGGTCCAACTGAGGCGCCAGGTGGAAATGGCATGGCAAGCCGTTCCACAGGACTACATCCAGCATCTCTACGATCGTCTCCATGGGAGAATAGCAGCCTGCATTGCTGCGAAAGGTGGATATACACTGTACTAGTGCCGACATTGTGCATGCTCTGTTGCCTGTGTCTATGTGCCTGTGGTTCTGTCAGTGTGATCATGTGATGTATCTGACCCCAGGAATGTGTCAATAAAGTTTCCCCTTGCTGGGACAATGAATTCACGGTGTTCTTATTTCAATTTCCAGGAGTGTACTTTGAAAAATGAACACACGGAAATCAGGAAATAAATAAATAGTATGAAATAAACCCACTAAGAATTTCCGATCGAAATAAACAGAGAAAACAGTGAAAAGGAAACCATGCGGGGGAGACAACAAACGGTAGAAGTAGAGGTACAAAACCTGGTCTCGACGGTAAAGGAAGTAGCGTCCGGATGCGAATGGCGGATGGAACAAAAGTTCCAAGAAAAAATCGCAGCACTTTAAGCAACAATTAGACGAATGTGTAGTAGATAAGGAATAGCAGGTGATATTGACTGTTAAAAAGCTATCAAGGAAGCGGTAGAGAAAATAGTGATTGAAGGCCTACCGTTATCTCGCCAGATAGATCTAGAGTTGAAGGTAGTTCACGAGCAGATTGTTAAAGAGTTCCAAGGATGGAAAGGAGAAGTTACCCAGAATTTGCAAACGTGCACTCAAAGGATCGAAGAACTGCAGAGGGCGGCTACAGAACAAAGAAAAGAAGCCAGCCCAGAGTGGAGTTCTAAAGGTAGAAATCAGGGCTCTATTTATAATTATGGGGGTGAGGAGCAGTACCCAGATACAAGCCCAAACGAACATATATATGGAAATATGTCTCCTGTGAGTGATTATACCATGTCTATCATGGAACAGAAAATGTTAAAGCATAGCCACATCCAAATATTTTTAGCGGAAAAGAAGACATTAAATCCTGTCGTATTTATCAGACGATTCAGAGGAGTATTACCACGAGCTTGGTCTGATCGACAGAAAATACTGTGTCTATCATGGAACAGAAAATGTTAAAGCATAGCCACATGCAAATATTTTTAGCGGAAAAGAAGACATTAAATCCTGTCGTATTTATCAGACGATTCAGAGGAGTATTACCACGAGTTTGGTCTGATCGACAGAAAATCGACTATGTGTCAGGATACATCCAAGGCGACGGTGGTCTGTGGGTGACTGACATAACAGAAAAGTGTCACACCTGCGAAGAATTTGAGAAGACATTCCTAAATAGATAATGGTCAAGAGGCATTCAGGAGAGATTGGAGAAGGAAGAACACAACCCAGAACACTTCTCTTACCGAAGAGGGAACTTAAGGAGGTATTAGAAATATATTTGAATAAGGCGAGATATTGGGATCAAGTGTGATATTGATCATCGAAGCTCAGCATCTGATGGAGACCAGGGAAAAATTGCTGCATGTGTCAGAAAATAATATGGAAGAATTCATGTCTGCAGTAGATTCAATCGATTTTCTTCAGGGGGAACAAAGTGGAAGAAGTAATTACAATAAATCCTGTCAAATGGAAAATAGGCAGGTAGATTATAACAGTAATGACGGTAGAATGAACGGAAGACAAATGGATAATTTACATCGAACCATTATGAACAATGGTTACAACAATGGAGCAAACTATATGGAACAGCAGAATAATGGAAGAAATTATGAGCCGAACAGAAAGGGACAGAGGCGATTTTAAAGGAGGTACAATCCTGTGTATAATGACCGTAGAAATCAAGGACAAAGTAATCAAAACATATAAGAGGCGAGGTCAAGGCCAACAAATAAAGCCTGGCGAGAACAACCACTGGTCATAATCGAAGCAACCGATGACAACAACGGACCACCAAGACCGAGAAATTTAAACTGAATCCGACCGGGTTACGCCCCAGAGGTTCGGTCTATAAAAGAGTAATTGGGGGGGGGGGGGCAAGCAATCACCTGTAAACTGTTTTAAATACAACGATGGAATGAGGCTCATTGAGGAGTTAACGGAAGACATAAATGCTGGTGATCAAATTTCTAATACAGTGCCACTATCAGCGATCCGTGCCGAAATATTAGACATACCTATCAGAGTAATCTTGGATATGGGAGCTTCGATAAATGCGATCTCCAACAATTTCTTTAAACTGTTATTCTAGAAGACAGAGTTACCGACGTTGCCGATCCGAAACTATAACATCATTGGAGCCTTAGGTAGCCGCTCGCAACCAGTTCGGATACAAAGTTTGCTAGATGTAAGAATAGGAAATATACGATAAGATGCGTGTTCCAAGTAATTCAAAAATTAACTAAAGATTGAATCATCGGATTAGAGACTATGAGGGAGAAGGACTTAAAAATAAACTTCTCCTCTGGTAAAATCAGTTTTTGTGATAATGGGGAAATGGCACTAGTTGATCTGATCACGGAAGACAGGAGCATTGGACATTACTGTCCTGGGCATGGTATTAAGCTCATTACAAAAGAAAGGAGATGTAAACTTACAGAAGAGGTAAAGGAATGCAAGGTACTCGGGACAGCAGAATAAGTGGAAGGAAAGGCAAAGAAAGCTGATGGATTGGTAAACGAACGAAATGATCAGTTCGTAGATCTTTTGGAGAAATATGAACAGGTTTTTGTTGAAAGGCAAGGAATTATTAATGGATTTAAGTGCCATTTGGAGGTGTTTCCTCATAAGACGTATTGAAATAAATCATATCCAATTCTGTGGAGATTGAAGAAATCAGTGAGTGAAGAAATAAACAGGATGATAAATTGGGACTTGATAGAACCATCGTCAGTCCACATTAGAGTCCGCTGTTAATTGTACCTACAACAGAGAAATTGATGTTTCCAAAGGAAGAAAGGAATGAGAGGTTGAACAGACTACCAAAGGTGCCGCACGATAAGCCGACTTAGGAAGAAAAAAATTAAATTAGCTTTAGTGAACATGGCCGAAAAGGCCAGAACGAAGAAGGTAAAGTATGACAATAAGTTAAAGAAAGTACAATCTTTTGCTGTAGGGGATAGAGTGTTGTTGCGCACTCACTCACAGGCATCCCTATTGAAGAAGAGGAACAAGAAATGGCAATTATTATTTGTCGCACCGTTTGAAATAATAGGGATTCCTCATCCTGGGTCATATCTGTTGGCCTTCCAAGTTACGGGAAAGGTGAAGGGACTCTATCCTCATCATGATATTAAAAAGTACTATGCGAAGCAAAAATTAGAAATAATCCAGTCTGTAATAACGATTGTACATGTTAAGGAGATTATATTTCATTGAGTTTTTAGGTGTAGGTAGATTTAGTTAGATACGTAAGTGTACTGATGTTTGTTTTCAGCAGAGCCACAGAAGGAGAGGTGATGCCGATTGTATACTGTTATGAGTATGTAAATAACTTTTGTATTTATTTCCATAATGAATTTTAATTTTTATGTGATCATGTTCTCAAAGAGTAATAAATAATAATGAGTAATGTAGTTCATAAACATCGGCGTCAGTAATTATCGGAAGTAAATATTTTGACAGGAAATGAGTCCAAGTAGCTCTGGACATTGAAATGCACGCTATTGTCTGAGAAGCATGTAAGGCAGAATAATTTTTCTGAGGATACTAGACAACAAAGAGTAGGGGTGCGTATGTCATCTTGTGGATGGCTTTACTACAATTAGGTGAACCTTTGCTATATAACCAAATTTTTAGTGTCATGTAAAAGGTGAACTAACGGTGGTTGAGCTATGTTAGTTTCGGATGATAGAGAGAAATTACCATGTATTAGTGGTTAAATGTTTGTAGTACTTGAGAAAATGGCCTTTCAGTGAAGCAACTAAAGTAATATGACATTGTAAATAATGAAACATATGACTGATTAAATTACGTATGAAGTTATCGAAACAGAAGTGCAGTGTAATTCTGCGTGACGATGGACAACCTGTGATGTTGATAGGGTACAAACGATGCACCATAATTAGGAACATTATGGGAATTCATATCGCCTTCAGACTGATCCATGGTGTAGTTCTATGAAAACAGGATATAAAAACAGTAACATTTAACAAAAGTGTTATAAATGTGAAAGAATGGTGAAAACTTAACAAAGAAAAACTCGATCAGAATCTAGCATACCAGTGCAGGAGCATGTCAGCCTGCCAATCTGCTAACAATTTCAGGGCTAAGAAGAGATCCAGAGTAACGGGTCAGAAGGCTCAGACTGGTCATTCTATTTCTTGTTCATCACATCCCATTCCTGATCCCGATGCGAGCCCGCAACCAGCTGGTCCACCACGAGAGACAGCCCGATCCCGATACATCGACTACGCATCCCGGTAGCGGTCGTGGAGGACAGAGGCGTCATTAGAGATCAGTCCGCCCTGCGAGTTCGACCGTCATCACCCACTTCTCTGCAACATCTAACTGAAAAAAAACTGAACAAGTAGATTGTATTTTAAATTAAGAAATTTCCCTTAAAACTACTAAAATGCGAAATGTGATTCGGAAGCAAGCTAGGCTCACCCCACTCCCGGTTTTCTGTGGCTTCCCATGGAGAATTTGTACGGATGGGGAGGTCCGTAAACCAAAAGGGCCATGGCCCAGCCAATCACCTATTGCCGACCGCGTTTGGTAAGGGTAGTTCGACCTGAAGTTAGGATAGTCGCATACAACCAATGCCATACAATGCTTCTAGACCCACGCTAGTCAAGTCTAGCGAGCATCGTGATGCTGTGGTCAGAAACTGGATTCATCCGATAAAATGACGTTTTGCCATTCGTGCACCCAGGTTCGTCGTTGAGTACACCATCGCAAGATCTCCTGTCTGTGATGCAGCGTCAAGGGTAACCGCACCCATGGTCTCCGAGCTGATAGTCCAAGCTGCTGCAAACGTCGTCAAACTGTTCGTGCAGATGGTTGTTGTCTTGCAAACGTCCGCATCTGTTGAGTCAGGGATCGAGACGTGGCTGCACGATCCATTAGAGCCATGCTGATAAGATGCCTGTCATCTCGACTGCTAGTGATACGAGGCCATTGGGATCCAGCACGGCATTCCGTATTACCCTCCTGAACCCACCAATTCCATATTCTGCTAACAGTCATTGGATCTCGACCAACGCGAGCAGCAATGTCGCGATACGATAAACTGCAATCGCGATAGGCTACAACCCTATCTTTATCAAAGTCGGAAACGTGATGGTACGCATTTCTCCTCCTTACACGAGGCATCACAACAACTTTGCACCAGGCAACGCCTGTCAACTGCTGTTTGTGTATGAGAAATTGGTTGGAAACTTTCCTCATGTCAGCACGTTGTAGGTCTCGCCACCGGCGCCAACCTTGTGTGAATGCTCTGAAACGCTAATCATTTGAATATCACAGCATCTTCTTCCTGTCGGTTAAATTTCGCGTCTGTAGCACCTCATCTTCGTGGTTTTAACGGACAGTAGTGTATATTAGAGGAACATTTAGCACACCTGTAAATGATGCCCGAAATGGGATGCGTCAAATATTTCTTTAACCTATTTTTTTTTTGACACTTCATTTCACAGCACATTTGACCGATATTATTGTTACAGCATAAAATCAAGAGCTGGCTCGCCAATCGGAAACGAGAGAGCAGAGAGGGCCGTGAAGAAGACGTCACCCAATTGCACACTGACCGTCCCCTTTCCAGGACGACAACACGACAACAGCGGCCTCTATGCGAAGAGCACACAAGCGACACGCCCGACTGACCGCGGCCCCAATCGAAGAGAAGCATCAAGACTAGCGATCTGAAGTGTAAATTGTATTACTTCGTTTGTAATGCAATGGTTATACTGAAGAAGGTTGTTTCTTTCGGATATGGCCTTTTGCTTGCGACACATCTACGCAATTCTCGAAGTACTCTCATTTTCTTTTCGTAATAAAACTCATTAATACAATTTGTTTGAACTGTTGTCTAGCCATCCTCTCCCGATGTATTCACCGCCACCTTTACCAGCACCACCTCCTCCCCTTCACCCACTGTGGTTTCTCGCCTTCCTTCTCAGCCGACGACCAGCTCCTTAACTTTATCAATCTTCTTTCCCTCCAGCTTAACCCCTGTCACTCCACTGTCTTCGTTTCCGTTGATCTCCAGACTGCCTACGACCGTGTCTAGCATCTCGTGCTCCTATTCAAACTCCGTACCTATGCTCTCCCTATGAATTACGTCCATTTCGTTGCTTCCTTCCTCTCCAGTATTCCCTCCTACGTCACTATCCACAATTCCAAATCCTGTACCTTCTTTCCCTCCGCTGGCGTGCCCCAAGGCTTTATCCTTTCCCCTCTCCTCTATCTCCTGTACACTGCTGATATGCCCAAACCTCCCCCACCTGTTAATCTCCTCCAATTTGCTGATGACACTGCCTTCCTAGCCCTTTATACTAACCTTCAACGGTCCCAATGTATCAGCCCCTTCAAGGGCCAGGCAATCATTATAGGCTGCATCACCCACTCCTTCCGTCTCCGTGATTTCTATCTAACCATTTATGGCTGTCTTATCCACTTCACTCCTACCCTCAAATACTTTGGCCTCACCCTTCACCCCCACCTCACCTGGACTCCCCATCTCCTTACAAACTGTCACAAAGCCCACAACAGACTCTGCCTCCTGAAACCTTCTGTCTGGCCAGACATGGGGTCTGCATCCTTCCACCATCCTTCACACCTACAAATCCTTGATCCGCCCCATCCTTTGTCATGCCAGCATTGCGTGGATTTCCACCCCTTCCAGGTTCTGTAACGCCCCCCATATCCTCGAGCGACATGCACTCTGCCTCGCCTTCCGTATCCACCTTCTATCCCCCATGCAGTTCTACGACCTCATCCCCTTGCCCCACCTTCTGCTTTTCCTTGAACACATTGACACCCTGTGTATTGCCTGCCGACTCGATCGCCCCCACCCCCTAGTGACCCCCTACCTCTCCATTCCCAGCCCATTGCCGCACTTTTACCATTGTGTCCCGCCCTCTCTCCATCTTCACACCCTCCACCTCCTTTCCCATCGCAGATACCAGCACCTACCCCTCCTGGATGATGAAATTTGCCATGATGTCTATCCCTCCTACCAACTCTAGCCCCACGTTCCTCCTGCCTCCTACTCATGGTTCCCTCTCCTCCCCTTCACTTCTCCTGTGCAGTTTTCCCCCATTCCTACACCCCCTCTGTGCTCCCCTTCAGTGTTTCTGCACTCCCTCCTGCCTTGTCTTCCCCCTTCATCTCCCACCCCATCCATCTCCTGTCTCTTAGTACACCCACTGAACCCCTATTCCTTTCATCCCACCACCTTTCCTACTGCAACTTGCTCTCCCCTCTTTTTCCATCCTCTCAGGCCTCTCCCTTGGCAGGCCCCTCCTGGCAGGTTTTATTCTCTGTTTTCTGTACTTCATCTCTTAAAGTAATTTTAAGGTGTCTTTGTTGTAACCTGTGTATGTGACTTCAGTATCCTTTTTGCGCTCTACGAATCACCAACTGTGTTTTTTAACTTGATGCAGACTTTTTTAATTGTCCCCCTATGAACCTCTCTGTATCAGTGTATATTTTCCCTCCACTGTCTCCCATTACTCTGTTTTTATGTCCCCCTATTTATCGCCTTTATATGTATAATTTTCTCCTTTTATTATCTGTCACTCGGTTGAAGAGCGGCGGATTGTGCCGCTGCCAGCCCTCACCTGCCCCACATGGGCGATCCGAGAAAGCAGGTTTCCTAGACACCCTGTATTCAACGACCAGGCAGGATACAACAATTATTCCAATTTTCTGTTGCATTATTTATGTTTTTCCTTGTAGTTACCTTTTTTAATAATTTTCCGGCCTTGATCCACACCTGTCTCATAAATATTTAGTACGAGAACTTAAGATTTTGCTGCTGTACGCCCACACCACCATATCATTATCATCGTCATCATTATCATCGCATTTTTGTGGACGGAATAATAAACTGTAGGTAGGTAAGTCACGTGTAATGGCACAGTCTATACAGCAGTCATGCTTTGTAGTCTGACAATCCAGCAGTAATAAGCCGAAAAGCTCGCGCCCTGAGCGCCGCATCACACCCCACGTAACCAGCGCACGCGCGCCACGCCCCAGACGGAGCGCCGGCTGCCGCCACTCAGCGGTCCCTGTCCAGACGACGTGTGGCGCCGTTTACGTCAGACCGGCGCGGCACACCAACGCCCTCTAGCAGCGGCTACCAGCTGCCTGCCTGCCAAACGCGCTGCTTTTATCGCCCGCTCCGCGCCGCCCTCTCAGCCGAACGGCGACGTATGTTCTGCCAGCCGTTACCCACGACCCGGGCCCGTATTTCTCACTCCGCCAGCCCCTGCGACAAGCCACCACTGCACGTGGCGAAACGACAGCTTCGATCGCGTACAGCGCCACTCGGTTTCATACGGTCCGACTTACCTATACTAGCTGTCCCAGCGAGTACACTGATATGCCAAACTTAAGGACGGAGGCAGCTTCCGCAGAATGTGTCACTGCCAAATAACATAGCTCGGCTAACCTTGGATTATACACAGAACGAACTGCTGTGATTATACGAGTAGTGCAGACGGTAACTGAAAGAAATTGTTGATGGTACCTGGGTCACAGTGGTAAAGGCTGAGCAACTGATTCAGTCCTTGTATTTGCCTTTTTTAAACATGTACTAAAAATCGAATCTGCACAGATTTTCAGTGGGTGATGACTGCACAAAAATTTTTTTAGGAGGTCCACACTTCCATTAAAAGCGTTAAAAATTGGAACACAGAAACAATGATTACTTTCGGAAGCAAATATTTAAAAACTGTACTTAGTTCGGAAACGAGCCTTAGAAAGGAAATCAAAACCTCTCAATTAAGCCAATAAACGTCATTACAAATTAAAGCAACCAAAACTTTATCCTACAATAAATATTAATTGTGTTTACTTTAAGCAAATAGTATAGAGCTGCCTGTCTCATAACAACTTACGAGCCCCACGTAAACATATCAAATGATACAAATAAAAGTCAGTAAGTAATTAACGGTTTCTCACTTCACAAATGGGTCTATAGCACTAGATATAATGTTCAGTAAGTAGTACAAGATTTCAGATGGAACAGAGCTTCTCTTTTTTTCTTTTCTAATAAACACTTGGTTATGTCCTGGCCACTGCTACCTCATTAAAAAATGGTTAAAATGGCTCTGAGCACTGTGGGACTTAACTTCTAAGGTTATCAGTCCCCTATAACTTAGAACTACTTAAACCTAACTAACCTAAGGACATCACACACATCCATGCCCGATGCAGGATTCGAACCTGCGACCGTAGCGGTCGCGCGGTTCCAGACTGTAGCGCCTAGAACCGCTCGGCCACCGCGGCCGGTGATACATCATTAACCGGTGCATTGGAGTCCAGTATTGGTATATGTCAGTTCACAGGAATACAATACAATATCAGTTCTTTTACCGAAACAACCCAGAATTATACATTTGCATAAACAATCTCCTTGAACCCACTAGCACAGTTACCATTTCAACTTTAATCATTGTAGGCACTGCCGTGGCCTAATATCGGCGGATTAATAACTGTTTCTACAAGTGGATCTTCCAAGTTGTTTGTACAGCAGCATACTCATTACACAAAAGTATTTTACAAATATGTTCTGAGCAGCTATCCAGTCCTTAAAATAAAGCTCCACCACTACGAGGGTTGGAACTTAAATTGTAGCAACTATTTATTCACAACCGATACAAAAGAGTTACATGTTTGCACCTGTTCCTGTCCTTCAGAGTAGTCACCAGCGTTGTGTGAAACGAGTTGCCAGCGATGTGGAAGGCTTAGTATACCGTTAACAGAGCCTGTTCTGTTGATGGTGCGAATGGAGCGGTCTACTGTCTGTCGAATCTCTGAAATAGTTCTCAAGCGAATGCCACGAAATGGTTCCTTCATCTTCGGAATCAGTACTTCCCAGTCCCATCGAACGAACAGAGCAGCCACAGCTTGCGCTGTATGCGCCCGCGCATTGTCGTTTTTGCAGCATCACCTGCGACCAACTTTGCGAAAGAAGCGGCGATACTTTCTGTGCAACCTACCCATCATTTAGCACGACAATGCGCGGGCGCCTACAGCGCATGCTGAGGCTGCTCTGTTTGGTCGATGGGACTGGGAAGTATCGGTTGTGAATAAGTAGTTGCCACTATTTAAGTTCCATACTACGTATAGTACACTAAATTTAATCAGCAAGAAATGGATGCACAAGCTAATAAACTAGCGCTGAAAAATGACGGCAGTAATATACCCAAGCGGATAGTACCAGTAGAAAATATTCCAACGCAACAGTTGCATTTCTCTTCACACATCTGTCCTCCAGAGACGCATTCTGTGTAGGCCACCTGGTGCAAAGTGCAGGCCATCGTACCCGCTATACACACTGTGCGAGCCGCTAACTTCTCTGTCCAGCGTAGGCTCCAGTAAACAACAGCGGCGCTCCACATCTAAGCCCCGCTTACGCCAACCAGGGTATCGTTCTCCAGTGTCCATTCGCAAAACTGTTACATACTCCTACGCCAAATTCCTTATCCCTTCAGAGCTCACTCGTTCACCCAAATACACCAATTTTAAGCACAGAGGTTTCGCTACCCCTTGCCAAGAAAGTCTCGCCAACCTATTTCGGCTGTTGCCAACCTGGATCAGAATGCCGTAAACGCCACAAAACATAGAATGAGACGAACAGAAATGACACTTTTCTCCATAGGAAATAGCTAAGCTGTAGTCACCGCGATTGACGATGCTTGCCTTGTCATTAAAAAAGGCAGGAGATAGTTTTACATTGGATGTGTGTTCACCGCGGACGAAAATGCGTGCTCGACAATGTGCTCCCATGCCTGCCACAATGTTGTTAAGGAGAACTTGTGTGGTACTGCCTTCTGTTAATCCATCAGGGCACCTGACAACTGTACGATGATCGTTGATTCATGTGAGCGTGGTACGGTACGGATACTAGCCGCATCCCACACATGCTGGATGGCATTTAAGTCGGTAGAACACGTAGGCCAGACCATTCCCCAAATATCCTCCAGTTCCATGAGATCTTCCACGTACGCTGTTCCACGCGTTTGTGCATTCTCATCCATAAAAATGATAGCACATCCGAATGCACCCCCCGACAGATGCGCATAGGAGGAGTACAGTGCCACAATAACGTTGACCAGTGAGAGTAACGTGTTCAAAGATTTAACTGTCGGTACATCCACGTAATATCATGAACCCGCCAGGGTAGCCGAGAGCGCTAATGCGCTGCTTCCTGGACTCGGGCAGGCGCGCCGGCCCCGGATCGAATACGCCGGGCGGATTGACGACGAGGGCCTGTATGCCGGTCAGCCTGGATGTGGTTTTTAGGCGGTTTTCCACTTCCCGCTGGGTGAATACCGTGCTGGTCCACACGTTCCGCCTCAGTTACATGACTCACAGACATTTGAAAACGTTCTCAGTATTTCATGACTTACACCAGACGCAAACAGCTGGGGTACACTACTTGTGTCCCACGGGGTTCGGGGCGGTGTCAGGAAGGGCATTCGGCTACCCTCTGCAATTAACACTGCCAAATCCGTAATAACAAAGCCGACCTCGCGTTGGAGCGGAACAAAGGCCCCGAGAAAGAAAGAAAGAAGAAGACACCCATGTGACATTATGCCCCCTAACACCATAACACCTCAGCCACCAAAAGTATCATGTTCGACAATGTTCGTGGGAGAATTAGGTATTCCCGTGTCTCACCAAATGACGGTGCGTCCGAAATCACTACCTGCCTACAATTTGCACTCATCCGAGAAAGGTACGCGACCCCACTCCTCGTCGGACCAGTCACTGTGCTGTTGGTATCTTTGGAAAGTGTGCCGCCGATGTGCGGGTGTCAACGCAAACTGCATTCGTCGTCTCACTGTGTAGCGTGAGTTCGCAAACCTTGAAGTCTTGTTATATGTCTTTGCAATTGGACTCGCTGTTGGACATGGGTCCTTCTCGAACGTCGGTTCCTTCTTGCTTGCTGCTGTAACTGACCTTGGTCAACCATCACTTCTCCTTCCGCTGGCAGAAAGCCATTGAAACAATGGTGTGAACAATGATGAACTCCTGGGCTACACTCGTCATACTTCCTCTCTTGTCCAGTTACCCAACGATGCTTCCTCGCTGATTATTGTAAATGTCGTCTCTGGACCCTGTAGTAAAAAAGAGCACTACCACAGAGCATCGTAATGCTCGTTGACCGACACATACACACTCTCGTTTCGCAGTCCTTCAACTGCTTCGTGTTTTGTGGCCAGACCATTTTGGTGCTATACTCACGCTGACCTCACGTCCTGTGACCTGCAGCTTTCCGCACTCTGTTGGGAGATCTCCGGCAACATGCTGCCGTGCATTCATTCATTTCCACAGTGCATTTAATACGGTATAGTGCTTCATATATCTCGTCCTAAATTTCTGCCGAGCAGTGTAAATAACCCGGAATGCAATCTAAAACGCTTTATTAAGGATGCAGTGACATTGTAATCAATAGTATTTACACTAACGCCATTAAAATTTAAACAACAGGGCAGCAAATAATGAAGTTTTAATTATTGGGGAGATGCAACATAGTTTGAAGAAAAACGTGAATTAATTTGTACCGGTTAACTATAATTAAAGTGCGCCTGCTCGCAGTTGTCGAGAATGGGCTGTAATTATCGTGTGATGGCGAAACGTAATATACATTCTAATGCGTTAATGCGGTAGCGATTTACGTTCGAAAAAACAATTAGTTCCGACGTTTGTCACTAGGCGAAAATCTGGCGCTGAGTATGCAAGAAAGATGTATAGAAATGTTTCAATATGTGAAATGAAATGAAATGTCGTGTTGCTAGGGCCTCCCGTCGGATAGACCGCTCACCTGGTGCAGGTTATTTTAGGTGACGTGACTTCGGCGACTTGCTTGTCGATGGGGATGATACGACGATGAAGACAACGCAATATGCAGTCCGTGAGGGGAGAAAATCTCCGACCCAGCCGGAAATCGAACCCGGACCCCTTTGCATGGTATTCTGCGGTGCTGACCACTCCGCTATCGAGGCGGACGTAATGGATTAGGAACAGGACATGGATGGAAAAAATCTAACAAATGAGAAGGGCATAATGTTGATTTTATTATTAACTTCCGCTTTCACAATTTGTTCAATATGAGCATCCGAGACGTCGACGAGGCGCTGTACGGTGTCAGATTAGCACCTGGTGGCCAAAATTGGAACTGAAGAGGTCCTGCATTAAAGCATTAGCATATCTACCAAGTTTCGCTGCTATCTGATAATTACCGCACAAAATGGTTCAAATGGCTCTTAGCACTATGGGATTTAACATCTGAGGTCATCAGAACTTAGCACTACTTAAACCTAACTAACCTAAGGACATCACACACATCCATGCCCGAGGCAGGATTCGAACCTGCGACCGTAGCACCAGCGTGGTTCCAGACTGTAACGCCTAGAACCGTTCGGCCACTCCGGCTGGCCAATTACAGCACACACTGAAACTCCGCGAGTAGCTGCAATTTTAGTACAACCACCAAGTAGTTGCAGTTATACAGGGTGAGAAATTTAGTACACAGCACAGCCACCTCTAGCGACAACAGTGCCTGCAGTCAGGCCGGACACGGTGTTGAGCGTCAGTCTGCTTCAGCTCTTTGCCCGAGTTCACCAATGGCAATGGCTGGCGTGTGGTGACGTGCCAGTGTGTGGCAGCTCATGACCAGATGTTGTCAGTGGGTGACCGACAATAATAAGTGAATGATGAGGCGAAGAGTCCGACACACACTGTATCGAGGCAGGTCAGAATGGCACGTGCAGAATGTAGTGTTGCGGCACTGACATGGAGTAGAAGTCCGAGCTCATCTAACTCGTGTTCCGTCTGGGGCACGTCTATGGATCTTGCTGGCTACAGGAGTACCACAGCATCACGCATACTGTTCATAGTGACATGTGCCATATGTGGACCACAGTTGTTTTGCTGAACAAGGAATTGTACTGTCGCAGGAAAGGTACACACGATGATGGCGTACCTTTGTGACATCAGACTTCCCTCAATCAGCTGCTGTGACTAGAAGGAATACCGATTACTCTGCACACCATTGCACCAGGAACGACGCTGTTGCGTCTCTTCAGAACAATGAAAGAATGGTATCTCTCCCCAGGTCGCCGCCCTACTCGCCGATGATGATCATCAGGTCTAGTGGCGAACGTCGTCAAACTGCTGAACACAATGCTATGACATTCATCCAATGTTCCCTATCATGGTACCACTCCAGACGCGGCCGTTTGATTTATGGTATTAACGGCAGACTAAGCATCGAACGGTAATTCCATAGTCCACTACTAGTTACTCCTTGTGTTCGATTAGTAGTGCGAGATGACAATATGTTACTTGTTCTCTGATGGCAGTCTCAAATGTAATGAGGTTACTATGTGTTCAATGCACCAAACTGCAGTCCCTCGTTATGGTGGTCAGACGTGGTCGACCGAATCCTCGATGGCGAGTATCCCTTGCCTCACATTCGTGTGCAGTCGAACATTAGGCCACTGTCACATCCAAATGCAAGAAAATCAGGACATTGCACTATTCGACCAGCTAGTTAAATGGTAAATTGGGGAGAAGAGGAGTTTGTGGCACAACTTGACAAGAAGAAGGGACCGGTTGGTAGGACATATTCTGAGGCATCAAGGGATCACAAATTTAGCATTGGAGGGCAGCGTGGAGGGTAAAAATCGTAGAGGGAGACCAAGAGATGAATACACTAAGCAGATTCAGTAAGTACTGGGAGAGGAAGAAGCTTGCACAAGATGGAGTAACATGGACAGCTGCATCAAACCAGTCTCAGGACTGAAGACCACAACAACAACAAGTTAAATGGTGAACCCCAATGAGGCCACTATCAAACTTTGTCAGGTGCTGATAATGCTGTCTCACGCGAGTTCGCCGTATTTCCGTGTTCCTCGCAGTGGTCACTCTTTATGTCTCTTATTTGCTCCGGCAGGCCTGGTAACAAAACTAAACATCTACAACACTTGTGCACTCTAGTGTTAGCCTACTTGTCACAGACATTTACGACTCTAGTCATTTACATATCCACCGATGATGTGTAGGTGTACGAAGTTAAACTGACATCTGCCCATATCTTCTGGGTGTTTGACATTTTTCTTAGCGGTGTATATTGAAAGGTCTGTTCTTTTACCTTCCTCTTACCACCAACATTTATGTTTGTTTTTGTAAGCATATTTGTTAAATAATTCCTCCTCGCGTCACTGTCAACGTAATTTTCGTTTTTCTAAGATAGTGAACATGCTGCTGGTAAACTTCGCTATTCTTAAATAAATTCTCATAATCTGCATATAAAGCAACTCTTTCTCCATTTCGTGAAGGTAAGAGTTAACCTTGTTTTGAATGTTTTCTTTCAGAACATTTAAAATTCACTTTCTAGTAAATCTCCTCATCATTTTACTTAGAATTTTGCTCACATACTACACAGACAAGGATATTAACAACACGAATAATTTAAATTACGATACCGTAGTGTTACTAACTTACAGCTTCTAGACACTCGTATTAGTGGTTTTCATTACTGTTGTTAAATTTCTTTATGTACCTTTCCTGAAAAAGTATTAAACTTGCAATCTAGTCAGACAAAATACAACTTACTGTAACAAAATTTTTATACTTTTCAGTTTGCGTTTTTCAGAAACAAGTGTTATTATTATTATTATTATTATTATTATTAGTATTATTATTATCTGCAAATAAGTCTATTGCCATTTCTCAGTGTACTTAGAGGTTAGATTTCCCTTCCTGTGCTCCCAAATTTCTTTCATTTTCTAACTCTACGTGGCTGTTTCTCTTCACACCGCGTTATCCCAGACTTCTTCTTTGGTTTTTCCTCTTGATCCCACATGTCGTTTGTATATCGTGAACCGCGGGTTCAAAATTGGTTCAAAATGGCTCTAAGCAATTTGGGACGTACATCTGACGTCATCAGTCCCCTCGACTTAGAAGTACTTAAACCTAACTAACCGAAGGACATCACCCACATCCATGCCCGAGGCAGAATTCAATTCGAACCTGCGACCGTAGCAGCAGCACGTTTGAGCAGCGGGTTCGCACATCATCTTTCGTATCAGTTTTGATCCCACCATTCCAGTTCATTGTGTCCGTTTTGCCATTACTCTTATAATCGGAAATTTCGACTATTCGGTTTTGTAAACCTGCGTGCTTTCAATTTTGAACGCGACCATACAAACTTAACATTTGGTTTCTAATGCCACTATGGTTATTTGTGTATATTGTTCGATTTCCTCTTTGCTTGTGAGTTGCAATTATTTGGCTACAGGTTTTTAGCCTGGTTCTTACTATTTTGCTTCCTTTATTCTCAATGTTTCCATTGTCTGTTTTCCTGTTCAGAATTAGTTTTTATAATTCACAGAGGGGTTCTTGTTTAATTATTGTGTGACGTTACTGCGACAATGTTCATATTCAGCTATAATATCTTTAAAATTATATTGTGTGTACTGACCATGTGTTCCAGTGAGGAAAGGGTTGCGCTTTCTGCAGCAGGTAGATGGAGAGCAGGTGTTACCTCTGGGTCCTATTATAGGCAGAAGACAGTCAGTGAATCTCGCTGGAATGTTCGAGTCCACGGGAGCGATGGACAGTTTTTCGCAGAAGTGAGGCTTTTGCCCGCTTCGTGCTACCGTGATCTGCACCAAAGCCGTACCAGTCGAGCGTGTGGGGGGTGGGCAGGCGGTCCCGTGCCACCAGTACCGTTCCTAGGGAAGAATGGAGTCTGAAATTCTTGCCTCTCCTGCACCTACAGCTACAACTGAGACACTGTGGCGTCGTCTAGCCAGCGAGGTAGCAACGGTAGGCTTTTACTCCAAACATTTGGGCTACCAAGTCGTATTCTGTCCTCACCCCCGCATTTGACAACACGTGGCCTTCCAGTCGAAGGAAATTGCTCCAGGCCAGTTACTGGGTGGTTATAATTAAACTGCAGCTAATCACAGAGGTGCAGGGTCGGCTGTAATTATCGTATGGTAGCCAAACTTGGTAGATACACTAATACGTTAATGTGATTTACGCTGGAAAAAATTAGTTCAAATTTTTGTCACCAGGTGCAAATCTAGCGTTGTGGGTGCGAGAAAAATGCATAGATATGTTTGCATATCTAGTATATCTGTACTAGATGCCATCAGGAAAAGGGAAACAAGTGAGACAATCATATTGTTGATTTTTACTATTAACTGCCGCTTACATAATTCGTTCAATATAAGCACTAGAGACTTAGACGAAATGCTGCATCCGTAACACGAAGTGATCAACAGTTAACCACAGCAGTTTCGGTGGTATCTGAGCGTTGTGTTCCTGTATAGGGCCTCCAGATCAGGTACAGACCAAACGTGACCCTGATAAACGCGCTCTTTTAGATATCCCCTAAGTCACATGAATTCATAACAGGTGATCTTGCTGGTCATGTATCTGGAAAATCTCCGGAGATATCAGGTGCGTCGAAGGTTGCATCAAGCAGAGTTTTCATTGGGCGAGCGATATGTGTTGTTGCCCCATCTTACATGAAACCATTGGTTTCCACACACTTGCGCTCCTCAGAAACAGGAATCACATGTTGTACAGACGTCACGGTACATCTTACAGCAGTGGTTTCCAACCTTTCTTAGACCGCTACCCCTGACCACTACCCCTGACCACTACCCCTGACTGCAATGAGATATTACCCAGTAACCATCTCCAACACCCATCTCATCCCTCAACCGCTTTCCCCACCATTGTCAACATTAAAGTCTAACTAAACTTCAGAATAAAAAAGAATTGTCTGAAAACCTTTGTTTTTAAAATGATGAAACATAAATGGTATTTAGTTTGTGTGTGTGTGTGTGTGTGTGCGTGCGTACGCGCTCGCGCGCTATAATGAATGATGACCCAGTGAATAGCGACTGCTACCTACAACTCAGTCACCAACGCTAACTATCCACGGTGATGACAGACATTTGGAACGAAGTGTGCCTTCTCTGCACTACTCCTTTGCCCAGCGGCATTTGTTTGACCCACACCATGCATCTTCATTTAAAATACACATAGTTAAAATGTGTGCACTTTAGTTACTGTTTGTAAATCACTTGATGGTTAGGCTCCTTACTTCAGAAGTGGCGGACATTGTGAGACTTCAGGCTGTTAACACTTTGTGTCTCACCACTCTAATGACAACAATAATGATAATTGTTCTGTGTACAGAATTATAGTTTTGTGCTGCCGGTTTGTTCATATACCTGTTTCAAACTAAATAATGGGGCAATTTCTGGTCTATATCAGGAAATATCCAAAACTAGCAGACAACATTTTCATGAGTTATTTAGCGTTTGTTACGTATGTCGTACTTTTACTCTCAGAGACGTACAGTTCAAAGTCCAAAGTACGCGTGTAGAGTGATGATGTTTGGTTTGTGGGGCGCTCAACTGCGTGGTTATCAGCGCCCGTACAATTACCCAATATTTGCTCAGTCCAATTTCGCCACTTTCCTGGATGATGATGACATGATGAGGACAACACAAACACCCAGTCATCTCGAGGCAGGTGAAAATCCCTGACCCCGCCGGGAATCGAACCCGGGACAAGTACGCGTGTAATCAGTGTAGTCAGTGGTCTATGTTAAGTTCTTGTGACCTCCACCGCATGATGTCATGCGTTAATGCTAGTAACTGAGGGAAAAGTAATTATTGATAACTTATGTAATCGGTATTATAGTCTTAGAAAATTGTGGTAACAGTAATAATATTTTAAAAGTAATTTAGTATCTTGACTGAAACACAACCAACACTTTTGTTTCTTCTCCCTTTAGAAAATCCCATTTTACCCCTCAGGGGGTAATTACCCCCAGGGTGGGAACCACTGCCTTACAGGCTCTCTAGGTGTACTCTCTTCAAAGAACTGACAGAGAATAAAAGTGCTTGTGCATCCACACAATAGAGTCACATGCGAGGAGTGCAGTGGCTCTTCGTGCACATCACGCGGATTAACATTACCCCAAATTCGATAGTTCTACATATTCACTGCATTTTGTAGCGTAAGATGTGCCTCGTCACTCCATAGAATATTGGCCTGTCACATGTCATCAATTTGATCCATATGAAAGACGAAACAGCACTTTGAGAATGTTGCTGCGGAGCATGAGGTTTCCGTTGCAGCACTTTCTTGATCTTGTAGGCGTAAAATAGCCAACAAAACTTTTCCTACTGTTTACCATATGATGGACAGTTCTCGTCAAATTGCAAGAGCACTAGCACTACCCAGGGCACGTGCCGCACAGTCAGTTACAGCCACAGCAAGCTCGTCAGCAACTTCTTCCAGGATAGGATGCCATCCCCTTCTAGGAGGCACACCAACCCCATCCGAGTTTTCGCATTTGTTTTTCATATTTTTTAAAACAATTAACGACATATGAGCTTCTCGCCAGACCTTTCACTCGGAGATACTCTCTCCATGCAGCACTGTAACTGTTGCCATTCACGTCAAACAGTATCACGAACAGCGCACGTTCTCTCTTCTCGATTGCCATATGGCTCACATACGTTTTGGCTTGTCAAATGACAACGAGGATATTATACCGTCACACAGACAGTGTGTAGTAGTAACTGTAGAACTATTTTTTCCAGCATAAATTGACTCCGCATTATTAGCATGTCTACCAAGTTGCACTGCCGTACGATAATTACAACCCATACTGGACATCCGTGAGCAGCACAAACTTTGTATTCATTAAGTTACGTTTTGTGCGCGAAGAGTGGGAAGTTTCTGTTGCGTTGCTGTGCTTTTTCAGGATATGAGTGATATTCTAATCCATAGCACAGCCAGTAGCATTGAGTCATCCCCTCCATGACAAGTCTTTTGAGAGCAGACAGCTGAGGGCTGTGAACTTCGATTCTGGGTCAATCATCTCCAAGTTGTTACAGAGGGGTCTTCTCGGGCCGCAGTCTGGTGGCAGCTGTTTTGCAAAAGTGTTAGTGACACATCTGTGATAGTACAGACCATATTTCAGCCGCTCATTGATTAATTTTTTTCCATGCAATTATACTGTTTAACTGGTTACGATTTATGGCTTATTCTCACTCGTCTAATTAAGCATTCGTGAGCTGCGCAGATAAGTTGATCCTGTTGGGCTTTCCTCAACAGCCTTCCACACTCATTGGTTCCTCCCAACCGGAACATCGTCAGCTTATAGTTCATTTGAGCTCTGGAGAACTTTGGTATTTGTTAATTTTATGACGATTTATAAAAAAAATATCAGAACAAGCCATTACCTGTTAACTTGGATTTAAATTACAGCTTTTCTATTGTTAGACAACCCTATAACAAAATGTAATTCGATGCGCCCACAAGTTGTTGCTCTCTCTGTGATGGAGCTTTTGTTGTGCACAGTGGTCAAAGATAACGATTAACCGTATTAATAACTCAAAGACGGAAACAAGCATTCCACTCACACTTGATATTTAGGATCAGAGATTTGTTTCGTAACAAGTACTGTACTCATGCTGGTCTTGTAATAAAAGATTTATTTGGGGAGAAAGTATTGCACTCTCTTGTCTTTTATGATTAATGACTTCCCATGTAGCGAGCTTCGCACTTGGTTCTGTTGAGTGTTCCGACATCTGTTTTATAACGAGCATTGCACGCAAGCTTCTTCACACTCCACACAAATGACGACAAGAAGTCACTTTCAGTTATATTGTAATGTCTTAACGTCCAAGTTCTTTGTACCCAGAGAGACATTTGTTGTTGTAGACATTTTGGTTAAGTCTATGTGCTGTTTCCATCTTTTGGCGTTTAATTTCGTTAATTTTGTTTGATTCCATTTCTCAAATGGTTTCATCGAGAGATTTAATCCGTGAAAGACTTTTAATTGTAACTATGTCGTGTGCATTACGTTGGTGACTGGTTGTTGCAGGTTCTGTACTCCATGTTGTCAAAAAATATCTGGAGATCAAATATTTCTGTTGTTTCTTTCATGAATTCAATCTGATTCTGGGCAGATGAAAGATTGCTAAATAATCTGCCAATGCTAGGCAATCTATAGGTTATTTGTCTATGCCTAAAGTAATTAGTTGGTCAGTTTTGAGGATTTGTTTCCGTTTACTCCATTCTTGTATCACTTTCTCAAAGAAACAGTTGAAAATGCCGATCTCTCATCTCTTTATCTTACTACCGTTTTGATGTCCAAAGTATCTGAAATTTCTCCTGTAACTTTAACATTGGACTTCGTGTCTGTCAATACTTGTTTTATGAATGCCATTTTTTTATACCTAGACTTTATTATGTTAATATTTGGGAGAGTGATTTGCGATTAACTTTTTTGAAATCAACAAATGTGCAGACTTATTTTGTGTTAAAAATTTTCAGATGTCTTCGCAGTAGCCTTAGAGTTAAGATTTGATCTGAACTTGATTAGCTTAATCTGAATCTTGCCTGATGTCGTCCATTTTTAGGTTAAAGTTATTCCCGTGCTCTGTCAAGAGGACAATGTACTATAATTCTGCCTGTAACTGATATAAGTGAAATTCCCCTGTCGTTCTTTATATCTTCTCGTGTAATGCATGAATTAAAGTGTTTCTTCCATTTTCTGCTTTTTCCCGGTTTGCTGCATGTAAGATCTTAGAGATTTATTTTATGCTGTTTAAACCTACTGATTTGAGAATTTCTGCTATGATTACATCGTCCTCCGATGCTTTTATGTCTTTGAGTTGATGTGTCCGGCGATTTTTTCTTTATCTGGATATAATGAATCTGAATTAAGACCCTCAGTTTGTTATTTGGGGGGGGGGGGGGGGGGGACCAGTGGTGGGGCTACCTTTGTGTCGGTTCTGAGCAGTTAAGTTGTTCTCTGAAGTACCTGCCAAATTATTTGCCGGTTTCTTGATTGTTTGGAGCTAAATTCTTTGTTTCTTTTAGAGTTGAATTCCTTCTTTCTTGAAGCAGAGACTTTATGGTAACCTCAAAATTCCTGTTCGTAGATTTTTAGAAAAGGTGTTTTACATAAGCAAAGAAATTTTGTTGCGGAAAACGCATTTCATGAAAAATTTACATTTAAACTGTACTGTAAAACATGCCCTATGGATATTGCTCTCCTGCAGATTCTCTCGTCCCTCTCGTTGATTTTACTGCCTACTTTCTTTCTTTGTGGCGACCGCTATAGACTTATATTCACAATAATATTTTACACGAAAATCTATCCTTTCATAATTTATGGTGAAGATATATTATCACCACTGAAAACAGAAATTTCTTCCAGTGCCCTAGCGTACAGAGAATCTTTCCAAAAGAATTTTGTTCTATGGTAAGTTTCCTAAAAATCCCTTGGAGTGATTCATTTACGTTCTGAACCGGCGCAATCGATATAGTGCTTCCAGTGAAATGGAATGTCACTCACCCTGTTAATCCAGAACATCTCCTTTAGGCACACATACTTCGAAGCAAAAATTCAGCACGTCGGAAATCAGTACTACAACCGATATTTGGTTTAAATAATTCTTTCGACTAAAATACGTCTTTTTACCACATCACTAAATCAATTCTCGGTTATCTCAGTATCAGGAAGTTTCTACTAAGGACCTTCGGATATACTTGGTCATTCTGGAGAATTTCCTCTAATGTTGGACGTGAGTGTCAGCCTTGTATTTGTGCTGGTACCCGCTGGTCCAAGAAAGGCGCCCGTGTTCGTCATATTGGCTGCCACTGCACAAGGCGACCGGTCTCTTCTTGCAGCAGAGCGATGAATGTGAACAGACTGCTCTCTTTAGCCTGGGAGCTGTTGAGCACTTTCAGAAACTCACATGGCCACAGATTATCACCGCACCTGTTCCAAATAGATTAAATGGGAATATAATGATACAATGGGAGATTGGATCTGCACTTCCAGAGACATCATGACCAACTTCCACAAGAGATAGAATAGTGTCTCTTATGAGAAAGTTAGATGATCGCTTCTGTGCAAAATACTGGGCAATAGAGTAACTACGGGCAAATATACGTCATAAACACTAAAATTGTCAACTAGACAGTCGTTCTGTCATTAGGTGTATGACCTCGTGTCTATAATTTATCTATTTAACATACAATCTAAGTAAGTTACTAATAAAAAGGTGCAAAACACCAATTGCGATAGTGAGTGGGATTCGCCAATTATCAAGCCTTAAACTGGATGTTCGAAAGTAAGCGCGAGAGAGTGAGCCCCTGAATGTAGGCCGTCACACGCTACACGCTACCTCTTTAATATTATTTTAAATTTGTTAATATGAATCACTGATTTAGAGTGTCCGTTTTTATATAAGGTTATGTTCCTTGATTTGCATCGATGTCTTGGTTATTCCACTTTCTTGTATCGTACCGGGAAATCATCCAGAATTTTGATAACGCTATGTGTGAACAATAAACTACAGACCTGTTGAACCCATTACGAGGAAAGGAGTTTGTCATAGTTATGGTCACTACTTTTTGTGGTTTGTAGCGGCAGGACAATTATGGCATGTAGAAGAATAGTTTAAAAGCCAACCGTTGGAAATTTAACATTTTTCCAGTGAAGCACCGATTCTGAATGTAATCGAACTCTTAGCTATAACCTAGATTCAATCATCTGGTTGCTTTACAAATTATATCTGCCTTTAAACTCGTAAGCGAGAAGAAGTTTAAAAAAGGTTTGAAATTATTTTTATAGTTTGTTGGAACTCGCCAAGTGCTCTCAGTATCAAACACTAGATGAGTATTGTCTGGATAAGTTGTGCTCCGTTTTATATGAATGATAGTTTTTCACGCATCTCATTGTTTGAGACGTCATATTTACTGAACTGTACGAGATCTAATAATATAATTTTGCAGATGTATCCACTAATATTTGTTAGTACTGCCTGAAAAATGTGGGAGGAAGCAATGTATTAAAAGCCATGCCTGATGCGGCAGTATTATCACAAATACAGCTAAAGTGTAGTGGGTGATAAACTTTTTCCCTTCCATCATTTTGCGTGGGGGCGTGGAGACGGGGGTGGGGAGGAGGGCAAAAGTTTCATAAGGGAGTCAAATTACATGTAAAGTTTGTTGCACGTCGCTAGGAGCTCTCTTTCTCAAATGCTAGATGAACATAATTTGCCTATTTGTGCACTATGAATTACTACGCCACGCGGAGTAGCCGCGAGGTTTAAGGTGCCATGTCGCTAATTGGGTGGCCCCTCTCGCCGGAGATTCGAGTCCTCCCTCGGGCATGGGTGTGTGTGTTGTTCTTAGCGTGAGTTAGTTTAAGTAGCGTGTAAGTCTAGGGACCAATGATCGCAACAGTTTGGTCCCTTAGGAATTCTCCCATATTTGAACACTTGAATTACTCTGTTTCAAGATATGTACATAGTATCTATTGCAATAATTGACTTACTGTCTTAAAAGTGTAACGTAACGTCATGCCTCTTAATCAATGGATTATGATAGCATTTTAAATTTATAAATTAGGTCAGTTACACTACTCAAGTGCCATTTCGCATCCGGGGTGTGATATATCAATTACGATACGTTTTTGTGTGTATAATCCTAAACTACTTTTCAAAATCTTCTGTTGTGCACGATTTTTTAGTTTTAAGGGTTTTATATTGTTAGCTGTTCATTTTCTGTATTTCGCTGTTTCATATACTTTTGTTTACATATATATTTCTTAGTGCTGGCCAGTGTGGCCGAGCGGTTCTAGGCGCTACGTTCTCGAACCGCGCGACCGCTACGGTCGCAGGTTCAAATCCTGCCTCAGGCATGGATGTATGTGATGTCCTTAGGTTAGTTAGGTTTAAGTAGTTCTAAGTTCTAGGGGACTGATGACCTCAGATGTTAAGTCCCATAGTGCTCAGAGCCATTTAATCCTTAGTTTTTATTTTTGGTGCAATATGCTAGAAGATCTAGAAATAGTAAGTGGGTGGCAGGTGTGAAAGGATTCTAAACTTCACTCGCCTCATGGCAAGGTAATCCTGTAAAAGAGATTTTAAGATCTAGTGTGTGTTGAAGCAAGCATGGTGCAATTTTTATCATACTTACCTCGGCCCAACACTGTACTGCGAGTCTTTGTTAACTCAGTGTTCCTTGTGCCGGATAGCGGTACGTTCTCTTGTCTAAAACTTACATTTAGTAAATACGGCAACAAGTAAACTATTGCTATGTGTGAGGAAATTCACCATGAAATCTCTAAGAAAACCAATCGCTGGTTCAAATAAGGAGGCATACAAATTGTATTTTTATTGTCCTTTCGGTGACCAATATAAAAAAAATTGTATTTTATATTGCCTTCATACCCTATACTGTTACTGTAGCCTCGCTAATATTGAAGGTCATTCAATAAAAGCTAGAAATAAAATAATGTATTTAAAGTATCTCCAGTGAATTTTTATGTGCGCCGAGATGAGAGTTGCCTGTTTCTGTCTGTACTTACAAGTCACAGGTCAACGCAGTGGTTTCATGATATGTTGGTGTTCTTGTCCCTTTGGGACAGCTGTGACACTAAGTACCACTATAAATTCAAGGAATGGCCTCCCAGGAAAACATATTTACCTGGAAAGGTAAATGTGAGAAACACTCTATTGGCTGAGCCCTATAAAATCATTTTCTTTCGTCAAGCTGTAAAAGCTACTGGTAAAGGTGCACAGGCCTTCAATCATTTGAAAGAAAAGTTTTCTAAATTGAATAAAGTAAAGCTGAAAGAATGTATCTTCCTTGAATCACAAACAAGAAAATTAATAAACAATCCCAGACCATCAAATATCGAATTAGCTACATGGTCCCCGTTCAACGTGATTGCGGAGGGCTTTTTGGGTGGACAGAAAAGTTTATAGCTATGTCTCCACTGTCGATGATCTGTTAGACTGCTACAGAGACACGAAATGTACCATGCCACTTAAAATTCACTTTCTACATTCCCTCCTTGACTGCCTTCCGGAATATTTGGGAACTATAACCAATAAAAAGATTGAATGCTTTCACTAAGTCATGTGTATGATGGAACACCGTTATCAAGTTCACTGCACACCTTCGATGATGGGCGATAACTGTTTGATAAGGAGAGTGATGATACGGCAAACAATGAAAGAGCATCGTTGTCATATTTTTCGCATACCAAAGAAGTTTACATTTGAAATATGTTGTGAACTAATTTTTCTTCTGTTGAGATCATCTGCGTACATAAGTGTTAAATAGTACTGAGTTATAAAATTTTGAATATGAATTTCTTCTTTTTTTGAATTCTATCAATGTCTTGCACCATTAACCTCAAAGCATGTTAGCCCGTTAGTAATATGGATAACAAACCACTAGATGGCCCTACTGACTGTGACGTTACCGTTGTTTCAAAATATGTCAAATGCTATTGTGACCAGGGTGCCAACTCATAAACTGACCGAATAGTTCACCTGCAATGAGCGTTTAAATAGTGATGTGAAAAATGGATATTTCTAGTGAAGTTTTCGTCCGATAATTTCTTAACGCTCCCCTAAAGGCCTAACCTAATTCAACACACACCCACGAGCCGCAGCGTTCAGTTTCTAGTAAAGAGTCAGCTTTGTAAAATACTCTTTCCAATTACTGTGCAGAATTTTTTTTGTGTGCGTCCTTTCGTCAGCGACTAACTTCTTGAACCTTGAACAAAACCGGTTGTTTTTCCAAAATCTCTTCTGTGCTGTGCGCAATACGTCACAAGAGACAGTTAATTAAGTTCTTCTGATCTGTGACCGCACTGTCAATGTTTAAAGCCTCCTACGTCTCGGTCACTGTTGAGAATGGCTTCCTGACGGTGTTTTCTTGTAATTGACTGTGACAATGGACGTGGAACTTTGTACTTACATTATTGCAGAGGAATGCAATATACCTTACCGACAGACAGAAGCACGATTAGGGAGGGGTATCGAATACTGCAGTATATTCAATTTTACATGATGATTTAGCTATGAAATAGATCTGTCCCCGAAGGTTTCCAGACAATTAGACCTATGATAAAAACCAGGCTCCCATCACTTGCTGTAACCAAATGCACAAAAACTTCGCCTGAGAAAATAGAATAGCCGAATGAATCATTGCAGCAGGAAACAAAACTTGGATATATTCGTACGAGCCGGAAACTAAGCAATATTCAACTGTTTGAGTATCCCAAGGTGAACCATAACCAACAAAAGTGATTCGTTGGCGAAAAACTTTCTTCTTTGGCTACACTGCAGGATAAAAGAACAATTAACATTATATGGTACTGAGATCCTGGATGAAATATGGAAAAAGAACCGAAACCATCTCATCATTCATCATCATGACAACGGCAGTTTCCGCACAGTACCACATTTTCATCGTAATGTCAGCTGCTCCGTGGTCTGGTAGCTAACGTCGCTACTTTTACAACGTGGGGGGCCGAGTTCGATTCGTTTAGGATCTAGGTGTCGGTGTTTCTTTGATCATTTCATCTAATCCCGTCACAATGACGTGCCGGTCGTCTACGTTTCGCCAAGTAGAAAGACTTGCACCAGGCGGTGGAACGACCCTACATTGTTTCTCCCAGCATACAATCATTCTATATTATCTAATGACTTCCCTTTTCTTCAATACGTCTAGCAAAAGAAAGTCGACTCCAATTTCAACATCTTAAGAAGTTCTTGACTGGATGTCACACTAGTTTACGAAATGCCAGGAAAAATGGCAAACAAACAAGCTTACAGAATTGGTTTGAACACAGGCAATAAGGTGAAAATTTAAGAGTGGTACAATTTATTTTGGAAAAAAAAAATTAGATTAATTGTTGGCCCCAATGACAGATAAGTAGTTTAACTTTTGCAGGTGACCTGCTAGAAAAGACTGTCCAATAGCGACAACTGAAGTGATTGAAATACGTCCAGTGAATATCGATAAATAATGAAGAGGTAAGATTGTAAGGCATCAAATGATGAAGACGGTCGGGAAAGGTATGGGAGAAGGGAACAGAAGACGCACTACAAAGGGAGGTAACTCCCGGTGAGAAAGGCGGTAAGGCGACTGGTAAAGGAAAATGTGAACGTCATTCCTATCCTGTGGAAGCGCCACATTTAAGGGCGCTGATGTTTATAAAGCCCTCTGACCACGTCATACTCCCAACGGTGAAGGATCGTGAACTGTTCTGTTTTGCGCACTTATTGTATCTTCGGCGGAACTACGAAACCTACGTGGTCTACGTATTTCGTACATGGCAGACGGATATACAAGAGTAGTCATCTCTACTGCTAACTGTATGCTTTTCCCGTCATACGTAATGTACGACAAACTCAAGAAAATTCAACTGGGAAAACTCGCCAAATACCAACAATATTTCGACAGGTGAACCACCTACCATTTTGAAAGGAAAAGGGCTAGAAATGTGCTGATTCTCATTATCAAAGCACAGTAAATGTGGCTGGCATGCCCGCATCTCGTGGTCGTGCGGTAGCGTTCTCGCTTCCCACGCCCGGGTTCCCGGGTTCGATTCCCGGCGGGGTCAGGGATTTTCTCTGCCTCGTGATGGCTGGGTGTTGTGTGGTGTCCTTAGGTAAGTTAGGTTTAAGTAGTTCTAAGTTGTAGGGGACTTATGACCACAGCAGTTGAGTCCCATAGTGCTCAGAGCCATTTGAACCATTTTTTGGGGCTGGCATTTGAGGGGGCACACAGAAAGATATACTATACAAAATCGACTCTAAATATCGGAAAGTGAATTCTGCTCATGTTATTCCTATGCTCTTTCACTAGTTGAGAAACAGGATCCCATACGGCACTCAAACGGAGCGAATCTTCCCCGTTGACAAGCAAACAGGCTAACTTAATTTCGACGAATATTCTTCTGTAGCTGTCCCAATAGTTGTAACATGATATCAAAATCTTTGTGTTCTTATATTTCACCTAATGACCAGTTTCAAGCATTGTTGGGTAATCCCCGATTTCTTGGCTATTGTAAATGTGAGGGACGCTTATGTTCCATACAACAGTCTGGAGGAAGATGTAGGCGCAGAGACATATGGCTGCCTTCGTTTTGCTCTGTCTAATGATCAAGCAGAATAGTAACGGAATGTTAAGGCACCCAGTTCATATGAAGCCTCTCATACCGATATGTACCTACCTGCCGATAAGTTGCCATCATCCAGCACAAGAATGGGCACTCAATACCTCGGTGCACAGGCCCACTTCATGTCTGCCTCCAAACGTTTGTCAGCTAAACTAGCTCATCAAAAGTGCACTTTTCCTCAAAAATGGTGCAATGAGCGACAGACAGTATGCGATTTGCTAAACCCGTATGATAGTTCCGAGGGAGTTTCAAAAAAGATCAGTCGTGAACTGGAGAAACACAGCGTTAAATGTTCCTTCCCACCTCCACCCAAGGTGTAGCCATTATAGGGGCCGTGAAAGAAGATCTAGTTTCACGCTAAGTAGGTATCTACTGCATCCGTTGCAGTTGCGGCTTGACATATGTCAGTCAGACCATCAGGACCGCTGAGGACCATTATATGGAACGTGAGGCCACACATACTTGTATTAACCAAGCAAGCCCGCTACTCCATAACACTGTTTCTATACAGACCATCGAATGAGATGTGCTGTTGTTGTCGTTGTGGTCATCAGGCCAAAGACTCGTTTAATTCTACTTACCACTGTGGTCTACCCCGTGAAAGCCTCTTCACCTGTGAATAACCTTACGTCCACTTGAACCTGCTTGCTGTATTCATGCCTAGATCTCCCTTTTCAATTCAATCCTTCCCCTCCCACATACGTTTCCTGTCATTACCCAGTTTCCTGTCCCTTGATGCCTCCGAATGTGTCATATTTGCCGATTTCTCATCTTCACCAATTTGAGCCACAAATTTCCTTTTCTCTAATTCGAGAATTCGAGTCAATACCCTCTCAGTATTTACTCGATGTTGATATATAATCTTTAGCATTTAAAAACTTGTATTCTCTGTCTGTCTCAGATGCATATCATTCAATTACCACTCCCGTTGAGAATAACACTCCAGACAAATACCCTCAGAAATGACTTCCAAATTTCCTTTTTTCAGAAACTCTTTTATGATATTATCAGACTGCATTTTGTATCATGTCTTCTTCGGTCGCCATGAATTATTTCGTTGCCCTGCAGCCTCATTTTCTAACCTAAATCCCTCAACCTCACCTGATTACTTTCGATAACGATCATCTTATTATCACTATTCAGGATACTATCCATTGCGTTCAATTGTTCTCCCACGTTCTTTCTCCTTTGCCGTGCCTCACAGTCTTAAAATGTTATCGGCACAATAATTTTTTGTTTCATTTCTCTGAAGTAGGAATCACTTTCCAAATTTTTCCTTGGTTTCCACTACTTCTTGCACAAAGTTCAGCCTGAATAGCGTTGCGGGTAATTTCAAATAGTGTCTAACTGTCTTCTCAATCACTGCCTCCCTTCCACATCATTCAACACTTATATCTGCAGTCTGGTTTTAGTAAAAGTTATCAATAACCTTTTAATCCCTGCTGGCTTTAAAACTGCAAAGAGTGACATCTATCAACACTGTCAAAAGATTTTTTTAGGTTTGTAAGACTTCAAATGCTAATCTATCTGCTAAGGCTCGTAGGGTCAGTATTGTCTTGCGTGTTCTTACATTTCTGTGGAACACAAACTTATATTGCTCTTGGTTGGCTTCTACTAGATTTTTCATTCTGGTGTAAATAATTAGCATCACTATTTAGGAACAACGACTTTTCATAATGATAGTTAGATTATGTTATCAGTTGTCAGCACCTGCGTTATTTGGGTTTCAAATTATTACATTCTTCTAGAAATCCTATGGTATTTGCTCTATCTCATACATTTTGCACAACTAGTTGGAATAGTTCAATCACAAATGGGCCTCGCAAGAGTCTTAACAATTCTTAGAGATCTTATTTCGACTTGAGTCTTTCTGTATTCCGTTAAAAGCTTCTCGCCGTAATCTCCCATCTCATCTTCGTTTACTTCCCACTCCCTTTCTATAATTCAACGGAATATAGAGACACGAATATTCTAGCTTCCACTACAGACTAGTGGCATAGTATCACAAGGGTATCTATTGAACTTAAATAAGCAAGTATATTTAGAAACATAGTCACAGGGTTTTGTTTGCAGGTTAAATGTAACAGCATCGAGACAATTGCAACACCGCCCTTGTTTTGTAACTGGCATACCTGCGAGTTATTAAAATAGCCTCCACTATCAGAGATCGAAGATTCTAGCAGCGATATCCTGCTATAAAACATTCTCAATTCACTAGGGACGCCAAAAGTTCTCGAAACAAAGGGACTGGAATTGTTTAATTTACTCGTGGGCAAAATTTTCCATAATGACAACAACAGCAGCGACGGCAGTCAGTTGTTCCTTGCGAAGATAAAAGAGAATTGCGTCCAAAGCTTGACATATTACCCAAGTTTGACATGAGAACTAAATCGAGAATGTCTTATACAAGCCGTCTCTATTCTTTGAATACCGACCGCGTTCGGCCGCGGCTGGAAGACATAGAATTTCCATACTGGTAACTTCGACGTGCGCAGCGTGATTTTGCTAAAAGGACACAAGTTGCAGGGGATATCCCTGGGGTGGGGGGTAAGAGCAACACAGATCGTTTCGATATATGGATGGAAATGCGTTCCACGGGAGGAATGACCACAAGGTGGAGACAAAACATAATTAACAGTAAAGGTTTCAGTGACTGAAGACACTGATAAGAACACATCAGATAAGGGGGAAATGTTCTGTCTGTACCAGTGTTTTAGCACCACACGTAAGAGGGTACTAATGTTGTCTACGACATCTGCCACTACCCGTTTATTTTATTTTCACGTCACGTTCCGTAGGACCAAAATTCAGGAGCAACTCTCCAAGGTCATGGAACATCTCACTACGCTAAATTACAACATACAAGTAATAATAGATAAAAATAATATGTTTATGAACGCAAAAAAATCAAGCCATAAGGTTAAGTAAACGAAATCAGCAATGTAACATAAGAATCAGCTTAATTTTTCAAGGAACTCCTCAACTGAATAGCTGGAGTGACCCATGAGATTTGAAAGACAGTGGATTACTGCTAAGTTTTTGAATTCTTGTGGTAGTTTACTGAAAATGAATGCAGCGTATACTGTACACCTTTCTGCACAAGAGTTAAGGAATACCGATCTAAACGCAGTTTTGACTTCTGCCGAGCATTAACTGAGTGAAAGCTGCTTTTCTTGAGAATAAGCTGATATCGTTAACAAGAAACGAAAGTAAGGAATATATATATTGAGAGGCCTATGTCAAAATACCGAGACTAGTGAACAGGGATCGACTAGAGATTGGCAACCGTACACCACTTACTGCCCAAACCGCCCGTTTCTGAGCCAAAAGTATCCTTTCATAATGGGAAGAGTTACCCCAAAAAATTAATACCATGCGACATAAGCGAATGAAAAGAAGCAAAGTAGACTGATTTTTGTGTCGAGCAATCACTTACTTCACATACCGTTCGAATAGTAAAAATGACAGCATTAAATATTTGTACCAGATTCTCAGTGTTGGCTTTCCACGACAGTTTACCATCTTTCTGAAGACGAAGAAATTTGAATTGTTCAGTTTCGCTTACCTGTGAAATAGAAACTGTAAAAACTGAGTCTTACTGTGATTTATCGTTAGTTTATTTTCTACAAGCCATGAACTTATGTCATGAATGCACTATTTGAAACCGAGCCAATGTTACACACAACATCCTTTACTATCAAGGTTTGTCATCAGCAAACAAATATTTTAGAGTTACCCGTAGTACTAGAAGGCATATCATTTACATAAGTAAGTAACAGGAGTGGCCCCAGCACTGATCCCTGGAGAACTTCTGTTTGACCATACCTTACTAAGACCCCTCAGCACAGCCACTGTGAATAAAGACAATTTGCTGTCTGTTGATGAAGTAACAGGTGAACCAATTCTGAGCTACTCCCTGTATTCCGTAATGGTCAAACTTCTGGAGCAATATTTTCTGATAAATACAATCAAACACCCTACTTAAATCAAATAATACGCCTCGCGTTCAAAACCTTTGTTCAACCTATCCCGTACCTCACAGAGAAAAGATAATATAGCAGTTTCAGTTATTAAACGACTTCTAACGCCGAACTGTACATTTAAAAGCAAATTATGTGCTATAAAATGATCAATTATCCTTACATACACAGCCTTTTCAATAACCTTAGCAAACACTGATGGCATAGAAATAGGTCTAAAAGACTCTGCAATATCCCTTTCTCCCTTTTTATAAAGCAGCTTTACTATTAAGTACTTTAATCGTTCAGGAAACTGACCATTCCTAAAGAAAAAATTGCAAATATGGTTGAGTATAGGGCTAACATGTGCAGCACAGTACTTTAATATTCTGCTAGGCACTCCATCATATCCATGAGAGTCCTTACTCTTCAGTGATTTAATTAATGACTCAATCTCCCCCTTGTCTGTATCACAGAGGGGTATTTCAGACATCAATCTCTGAGAGGCATTTGCCATGAGAGTTATATGAATCCGTGTAGAAACTAAATTTTTATTTAATTCACCACCAATGCTCATAAAATTATTACTAAATACTGTTCATGTATCAGATTTATCAGTAACATAAATATTTTTACTAAGAACTGACTTTGTATCGTCGACCTTGTGCTGATGACCAGCTATTTTATTTGCGTACCACATACTCTTTGCCTTCCTAATAAGATTTTTAAGCACCTTACAATTACTGTTTCTAATCGGCTTCTGTAGATTGATTGTGATTACTTCTAACATTCTTAAATAATTCCCGCTTTGTTCTACATGATATCCTTATCCCATTAGTCATACACCCAGGCTGCCGTTTACTGATAGTAGCCCGTTTAGGACGCTCTAATGAAAAGAAACTTTCAAAGAGAATAACAATTGTGTTAAGGAAAGCATTATATTCGTCATCTATGTTAATCGGCATTATAAACATTCTGCCACTCTGGTTCCTCGACGAAGTTTAAAAAACTCTCTATTACCGCTGGGGTAACTCTCCTAGATAGTTTATAATTATGTATGGCATTTCTTTGAGTACAAAAGCCGTTTATTGTTAAACTTTGTACATCATGGTCTGAAAGGCCATTCACCGTTTTACTAACAGAATGCCCATCTAGTAATGAAGAATGAATAAAAACATTGTCTATGGTTGTGCTAGTGGTCACCTGCGCCCTAGTGGAAAAAATACAGCCTGCATCAGATCATATGAATTTAGGAGATCTACCAGCATCCTTTTTCTTGCACAATCATAAACAAGATCAATATTGAAGTCACCACATATAACTAATTTCTTATAAAGTGAATCAAGTACCCTCTCTAGCTTGAGCAGAAATGTGCCGTTTAGTCTACCCCGGGAGCCAATGTAGCTTTATCAGCACGAATTTGGTCAACAGCATGCATTTACAAGTCAACGCCCACCAACCATTAGCTGTCGTAGAATCTGTGTTACCACATTTCACGTCAACAAATCGCAGTTTGTTTACTTCAATCAGAAAGGAGTTTAACAGAAAATACATTGACGTTCTTCGCTTTTCAAAGTAGAAACACGTATTCACAACTTCAAGGTGTTCCTCATGATATTAAGATCCATAATCTGCATTTTGATGATCCGAAGGGCGACGAGCACTAGTACCCTACGGAAATTCGTATTAGATGCAGACTAATATTGGAAAATAATAATGGATGGCCTACCAATATGCCTTACTGATTCGGCAGTTTTTCTTCCCTCTAGATTTGGATGGATTTTCAGTGGGTGCAGGTCGAGTATCATTGTTACGCATGCTAGCTTCTGGGCCTTAGAACTGAAAAACTAAACTCCGTCGACTGAACTGTACCGCACTGCCGCAGTATCACCCTCACCCCCCAGGCCTCAATGGTCGCGGCAGTATGCAGTTTACGAGACCGGAGACTCTACTTCTCAATCAAGTAGCTTCTCAGTTTGCCTCGTAAGGGCCGAGTGCACCCCGCTTGCAACAGCGTTTGGCTGGCCGGATGGTCACCGACTCAAGTGCTAGCCCAGCCCAATAACGCTTAACATCGGTGATCTGAGGGGAACCGGTGTTACCATTGGTTTGGGACTTAGAACTGATGGTGATAAAAGAACAACAAGGACGATCATTCTCACTGAAACACGCCGCCGTTCTGCAGAACTTCCATCATACGATTCAAATGGTGGAAGGCAGGTGGGTAGCTTCATTAATAAGAAAGAAAGATATGATCCCTTCTACGCATCGTTGCAAGGAAGAAAAACGTTTTACGTCGTTACAAGGTAAAGTTTCTAGTAACGTTCATTTTCCTTAAATGTATTATTCACAGATGTAGCTCTATATTCATAATGAGCACGGTGAAAGGATCAGCGAACAGGATACTTTGATGTATTCTACCTTCCTCATCACGCATCGAAAAGAGAAAGACTGGGAATTACAAAATAGGGAATTGTATTTGATGCTTTATCACGAGAAAATGATTCGCAGTCGCTGAATGACAGACTAGATTCAGGACCGAATTTTTTGCCTGAAATACAACCAAACTTTCATTCGTTTCAGGGTGTATCAAACGGTCATTGTTGGGGATGGGACTCATGCATTCTTCCAACTGCCACTGAATGAAAGAGATATAGGTTTTGAAGCGATATTTCTGGTTTCGTTTCAAGAAGATGCCATCTGGCTAACTACAAATAACGTCGTAATCTATAGATCTGCACGTGTACCACTTGGCCTCAGATTCAGTCCATTTCTCCTATCTGCAGCGTTGCGTAAATTGGTTACGAGATTTAAAGGCACTTGCCCTATTGCAGCAGAACGTATAGATAAAAGCACTTTCATGGACAACTTTACTGCCAGTTGCGAGGATGAAAATATGGGCACATCTGTATACTATCAGGTGAAAGGTCTGTTGCAATAAGTGATTCTTCAATGGCAAAATGATTAACAAATTTTAATATCCTACAGGGCAACGGAAGGGGAAGGGAGATCAGTTAAAGAACACACCACAGTCTTAGGCATCGACTGGGATACGGAATCAGGTTCACTCGTCTCCAATCACTCTCTCACAACCGATAAATTACAAGAACGATTCGCAACTAAATGTGTTACTCCGCACGACATCGAAACTTTTTGATCGTCTTGGCACCTTTTCACCGATATCCATTAGAGGAAAAACCATCTTTCAAGATACATGGTGTAAAGCCATGCAGTGACGCGAGATCTTGCCTCCAGACTTAGCCCTCGATAGAAGTTTTAGACATCACAAGTCATTAATCTGCAGTTGTTCAGAGTACGAAGATGGCTGGACCCGCACAGTCAAAAAACAGCAAGTTTCACAAATTCACCTTTTTTATGACGCCTCAGGAAGAACATACAGAGCAGTGCTATACGCTCGAAAATCCGACATAAAAAAAATACATTCGTACGCTTCGTTGTGAGTAAAAACAGAGCTTCTCTCATCAAAAGGATAACGCATCCACGGCTTGAATTACTAGCAGCCCTTTGAGTTCATTTCTTCTGTGTTATTTATGCCGGGCTTTCGGATTTTTCATTGCTAAGACAATAATATGGAGCGATTCAATGTTGGCACTCGGCTGGATACGAAGCGATCCAAATCGCTGGAATACGTTTGTTGCTAATAGAGTAACTGAAATACATGAAATTTTAATGCCTTCACATTGGAGACACTGAGATGCCACAGACGATACGGCAGAATTGCTATCACTTGGAACTTCGATGGATACACTCCTGGAAATTGAAATAAGAACACAGTGAATGCATTGTCCCAGGAAGGGGAAACTTTATTGACACATTCCTGGGGTCAGATACATCACATGATCACACTGACAGAACCACAGGCACATAAACACAGGCAACAGAGCATGCACAATGTCGGCACTAGTACAGTGTATATCCACCTTTCGCAGCAATGCAGGCTGCTATTCTCCCATGGAGACGATCGTAGAGATGCTGGATGTAGTCCTGTGGAACGGCTTGCCATGCCATTTCCACCTGGCGCCTCAGTTGGACCAGCGTTCGTGCTGGACGTGCAGACCGCGTGAGACGACGCTTCATCCAGTCCCAAACATGCTCAATGGGGGACAGATCCGGAGATCTTGCTGGCCAGGGTAGTTGACTTACACCTTCTAGAGCACGTTGGGTGGCACGGGATACATACGGACGTGCATTGTCCTGTTGGAACAGCAAGTTTCCTTGTCGGTCTAGGAATGGTAGAACGATGGGTTCGATGACGGTTTGGATGTACCGTGCACTATTCAGTGTCCCCTCGACGATCACCAGTGGTGTACGGCCAGTGTAGGAGATCGCTCCCCACACCATGATGCCGGGTGTTGGCCCTGTGTGCCTCGGTCGTATGCAGTCCTGATTGTGGCGCTCACCTGCACGGCGCCAAACACGCATACGACCATCATTGGCACCAAGGCAGAAGCGACTCTCATCGCTGAAGACGACACGTCTCCATTCGTCCCTCCATTCACGCCTGTCGAGACACCACTGGTGGCGGGCTGCACGATGTTGGGGCGTGAGCGGAAGACGGCCTAACGGTGTGCGGGACCGTAGCCCAGCTTCATGGAGACGGTTGCGAATGGTCCTCGCCGATACCCCAGGAGCAACAGTGTCCCTAATTTGCTGGGAAGTGGCGGTGCGGTCCCCTACGGCACTGCGTAGGATCCTACGGTCTTGGCGTGCATCCGTGCGTCGCTGCGGTCCGGTCCCAGGTCGACGGGCACGTGCACCTTCCGCCGACCACTGGCGACAACATCGATGTACTGTGGAGACCTCACGCCCCACGTGTTGAGCAATTCGGCGGTACGTCCACCCGGCCTCCCGCATGCCCACTATACGCCCTCGCTCAAAGTCCGTCAACTGCACATACGGTTCACGTCCACGCTGTCGCGGCATGCTACCAGTGTTAAAGACTGCGATGGAGCTCCGTATGCCACGGCAAACTGGCTGACACTGACGGCGGCGGTGCACAAATGCTGCGCAGCTAGCGCCATTCGACGGCCAACACCGCGGTTCCTGGTGTGTCCGCTGTGCCGTGCGTGTGATCATTGCTTGTACAGCCCTCTCGCAGTGTCTGGAGCAAGTATGGTGGGTCTGACACACCGGTGTCAATGTGTTCTTTTTTCCATTTCCAGGAGTGTACCTTCCAGTGACAATTCAGACATTGGACTATCTGGAGCTGCGTATCGTGGAGAGGAAATCATTGTACGACAACATCTAAGACAAGAGGGGCGTAAGGGATAAAACGAGCGGACACAGTGTACAGCACAGCACTTCGCATCGGAACTGCGTGCAACACGTGCGAACTTCTAGTTTCTTAAATCAGTAGGCTTGGAACCCCGCAATGGCGTAGTCGCTTAGCACATCTCACCCAGTGGAATATGATGAGCCAACCACACGCCAGGAAAACTTCTCGCATAAACCTTATTCTTCAACGACATTCAGCAATAACGACGAAATTAGTACTGTTAAACAGCACCAAGGCGCTTTAACACTTCCACGCAATAGTGTCATATATTATGATGGATCATTTCAAAATGGTTCAAATGGCTCTGAGCACTTTGGGACTTAACTGCTGAGCTCATCAGTCCCCTAGCACTTAGAACTACTTAAACCTAACTAACCCAAGGACATCACACACACCGATGCTCGAGACTGGATTCGAACCTGCGACCGTAGCGGCAGTACGGCTCCAGACTGTAGCACCTAAAACCGTTCGGCCACTCCGGCCGGCGATGGATCATTTAAGAAAAAAAATGGTAGTCATCACCGAGACCTTCCAAGGATGTGAATTGTGCTAAAATGCGGAGGAGTGCAAAGTTTCCTTTCATGGAGTCCACTTGGAGGATCCTGGTATACCTTATAAAGATATGGTGGCGTCACTTCGAATATTCGATCATCCTGTGATCATTATCTACGTCAAAGGCGAGGAGAAGATCACATGTATGCAGCGAATCTTCAAGTTTCATCTATTCAAGACCTAGAATTCTGCAGGTGCCCTGCTATCCACCAGTTCAAGAAGAAGAAGATGTATGAAATAGTTTTGTGTCTCCTTATGAAACTACTTTTACGTTGGATTAATGGAAATAAATGAATTTATTACCTCAGAGCCTGTGTTTTTCTTTTTTTCTGCCTAGCTCCTACTTAGATGGTATGTACCGGTATCTTTGCCCTTATCTTACGTCTGTGGCTTTGTACAGGCGCAGAGGATATAGTTTCAGACATATCTGCTATATGTCTTTGGAAGCGAACACTATCAGGCGCCGCCTGTTCCCAAAAACCTATATACGCAGCACGATACGCAAAATCCACGCATTAAATGTATTTTGTTTTTCTGCATCTTAAACGTCACCTCGCACGTCCTTCAAACTAATACCTTGTGCAACTTGCACAGCTTTATATTCTTTTGTAGGCGTAGGGATTTGTGAAATATCAACAAAGACGTATGGTAACGAATAATAATTTTTTAGTCAGACATAAATATTCACAGTAGTAATACAGCCTTTCATCCACAAATATTGTTTCTTTATAATAAACTAAATACTAATGCTTTTAAATATACAGTTCTTGTTACTGTTTGAAATGTTGTTTTGTTCACTATTCTTGGTTTTTCAATTAATAGCATTGGTTGAACAAATTTTTAATTTTACATTGAAGTACTGATTACAGCAATTGCAGAGTAACAGTTTCTCTTAAACTAATACTATTACTGTTACTAGTGAAATTCCACCCATATAGAAGACTTAATTTGTTCGTTGTCTTGGGTGGCTATAATCATTTTCCACCTCCATCAGCTGAAATAATTTAATAATCCAATGAAGCGGATGGCCCTGAAATACTCATTCCAAACAGCTGCACTAAAATGAACTAGGTGGAACTCACACTTAAAGCGAGTACGTCTTGGACAGCTAGCGGTAGGTGTAACTTCAGTTTTTAAGTTTCACCTACCCCTATTTACACGTGCACTCACACTATCAAACACTCACACTATGTGCAAAAGAGAGAAATACGGTAAACAATATATTTTCCTTGATTTACAATTTTTAACCTTTTTTGATGTTATTAGTTCAGTTTTTAATCTTTTTGTATATACTGCACACTTTAAACTTTTTTATGATTTTAAAATTTTTTTCCAGCAAATGCTGATTACATATTCATGTATACATGTAATGCTACTTTTTCAGGAAAGAATTTACAGAGTATATTTACAAACAGGCAAGCATATTTACACAGACATCCACACTAAAACGCACTCACAAGCATATATACATGCAGGCACACAATACATCACGCACATACAATATACACGCTGTGATAAAAGAGCCATACCATTCGGTACAAAATCTCTCTCTCTCTCTCTCTCTCTCTCTCTCTCTCTCTCATTCACACCGTTGGAGTCCCCCACTCCCTCTCGCGCTTCAAGTAAATAGTGTGAGTACGAGAAAGTTTCGATCCCGTCATCACAAATATCTCTTTTACTGTCATGACGTGACAATCCGACTTTATTTTGCAGGACAATGTACACCTCGTGACCTCGCGATTGGATACTAGTTTTCTCTACCAAATGCGGAGGTTGCGGCGCAGCACCGGGAACTCCACAGTACAAGCACTGCAAGTAGTCTTCGACACTGAGGACACGTGATGCCGTATGTCGCACACCCTTAGGCTGCCTCTGGGTGGCTCCATCTATTGTACGAAATGCATACATTTTGAATCTCAATCCCACAAACTCCACAATCGGCAATCCATCCGCCTCATCTTTTATTAATCTTCTTATTCTGAGGAACAGTACCGTAAGGATTGTCAGCTGCGTATCCGGATGTGTCGAATTAATTACCATGACACCTGATTACTTCATATGGATCACAGTTCTTCACCCAATAAATGAAGCTATTTGTATCCATAAAAAGTAACTTTGGCTCCACGAAATAAGTTTTAGTAAACTCATAGTGGAAGCGGTACATGTGGCGTTTGGAGATGTCTAGTGAACAAATACTCAAATAGCTAGGTTTCCTAAACTCTACTGATACTTTCTACATATCCACAGCAACAAAGTTCTCATTGAAAATAGTCGCCCGCTTAAAATTTGGTCTGGCGATGAACTTTCTTACATCCCAGCACACATTCCATTCGGTTCCAATCAAAATACCGCGTTCATTTCTTACATTCTGCATGGTTTTATCGAAAATGGAATTATTAATTAATTTATAAAAATCTTTTTCGTAATCGCTATTCGCGCCCGCCAACTTTTTGCTATTTAATTGAATGTACTCCTTCAACCAGGGGGACTCACTGAAGGTGATAGCTCTGGTGATTCTACCTAGCTCCATCCCTAAGCTGCTCAAGATTACGATAACGAATTGTCCAACAGTGGTCATCAGTTTAGGGGTATTCCTTCCCCGCGGAACTTGTTGCTCTGGTCATAAAGGCAAGTCACTTGTCATTTCATGCATACTACAAGGGTGTATGAGATCTGTATCCACTATATACCCTACATCAGAATCAGCTGTGAGACCCAATAATTTCCTACCTAATCCCTGTAATTCACTTTCGGGAACCCACTGAAACCCACCAAATGGCAGAGACTACATCATGGTATGGCCGTATAAGTTATTTACATCGAAATACAGAATATAACTTGCATCGAGGGATGTAATGAACCCCGCACCCATACATGGGTTCTTTGCCTTGGCGTGTCTAGGACATATTGGCGAAGTCCTCCACAGATCCCATGCTCAAAGAAAAGAAGCATATCAGCATCAGTGAAATGTTTAATACTGCGCCTCGTTTTCTAGTGCATTGTGTCCCAGAACAACCCAGGTGCAGTGTAATCAAAGGTGGAGTCTAGAGAGTACATGGCAATGCATAAACTCTGGAACTTTGAAAAACATCCGCAAGCAATCGCTTATGTCATCACCTGAGAGAGTACTGGTAAATGCAGATATCTCAGGTAGTCTGGTTCCGTTCACCTTACTACCCAGATACTCGTAAGAGAAAACTCCTATCCTTAGTCACAAACTGCAACTTTTCCTAATCGGCATAAGCAGATCGTGTGCTACGCATATTCCCCCGAGGTAGAGTTTCTGAAGTGGCACCTGCACAAAATGTAGCCTGTCATGGAAGCGGAGTGCAATTTTTGTGGAGTAATTCGTTTCGATAATGAAATATATTTCTGAACGTTTCTGGCAAGACTCTAACCTGATTTTTTTCCCAGGCGAAATTAACCAATTGCTCACCAAGAAACTGAGCGTCATATCGACCTAAATTATGGAAGAATACCGGTATGTGCCTCGGTAACTGATACCTCAAATTGCATGTGTTGTGAGTTGCGCTGCGGAACTCCCCGTAAGATGACAATTAACTCTCAGTTTTTTCTGTTTAACAGTTGACCGTATCATTGCATAATTTGTTACCCTTCTCCAATTCGTTCATGAGGATGTTGGTGCTGTAAAACCTGTCAGTATCCCATGAGCGATTTTAAAACTCAGTGAGCAGTCAAAGGCAAGATTATCCCTGACATAAGATCAAAGCGGTTAAGATTTGAATAACATGAACTTATAATTTGCATGCCGCATACGGTATGTGGTTCAAATGGTTCAAATGGCTCTGAGCACTATGGGACTTACCTGCTGAGTTCATCAGTCCCCTAGAACTTAGAACTACTTAAACCTAACTAACCTAAGGACATCACACACATCCATGCCCGAGGCAGGATTTGAACCTGCGGCCGTGCGCGGTTCCAGACTGTAGCGCCTAGAACCGCCCGGCCACCATCGGCCGGCTACGGTATGTGTTTTTGCTTGTAGGTGGTATATGAGGCAAAGTGGTTCCCCTCACAGTGGGTGATAGGAGCAATGAGACTTTTGCGTCTGCGTATACGACAAACGGACATAGTTCCTTGTGGTGAGCATTTTTGAATTTAATGAAATATTTTTCTTCTGTAGGCACAACACGTACCGGTTCCTTCGATTAACAGTCCGTCAGATGTCTTTTTCAAAACTTTTCTTCGGCAAAGTATTTAGACGCCTGAAGCAAATGTGCTGTTGGCACTTGTGTTTATTGAGTTGGGAGTTAAGGAGGTGGGACATGTGTTTGATAAGATAATGCTGATTATCACCTTCAGAGAAGAGTAGCATATTTGCATGAAGATCTCGCTCATATGCATATTTCGAAAAATTAAGTGGTCCCACTACAGTATGCTTGTCCTGCTCATCTGGCTTATTTTTCTACTTCTTCAGGCCAATGAACCGATATTTCGGGATTTCGTGCCTCAAATTTTGGTATGAAACTTTATGGGGAACTCGATACCATCAAAATTATAACCTCCGGGGATTTTATTCTTTGGTACATTGTATGTTTTCGTGCACTCGGGATGGTATCTGTTATGGTAATTTCTCTCACAAGCTACGACTGACCACGCAAAACAAGCATTTACCTTTTCATTTTGGACATTAATAAATGCCTTCTTATCAGCTATATCCTTAGGGAATTTGATATAACGGGACCATCGATTTAACGGATCATAAACATGATTATGGATGTCGATGAGCAGAATTTGACTGAGTGCTTAAGCTGGCCCTCTTACTTCCGTCTCGGAAAACCGGGCCATTACAGCACCGAAGGTGGATTCACTATACCAGTCAGCGATTGGTGTGCTCCGAGATATAACGCCATTATCACCCCAGGTGTAGTGCAGGCTTTTCTCCTCAACAATACGCTGCTGTCTGGGGGGAAAGGGGGTGAGTCAACTCGCAGCATTGTACTGCGTTAATTTAATGGCGTTATGTCACGGATCATGTAGGGCTTTGAGGAGCTCTGCCTCCAGCATCACGAGACAAGCTTCTAGTAACCTTACTCTGTCACAATACCCCACGGCCAGATTCTCAATTCTAGTAAATGAAATACACCCCTCCAAGCCCTAGCAACCGCCGAGTATTGTAGAAGGGTCATGACACCGCTAATCCGATGTCCTTCATTACCAGGATGGCTAGAGTATTACCGCTAGCCTCATGTTTATTTTCGTCAACACTACCGAGCGAGGTGGCGCAGTTGTTAGTACACTGGACTCGCATTCGGGAGGACGATGGTTCAAACCCACGTTCGGTCATCCTGCTTTAGGTTTTCCATGGTTTCCCTAAATGGATTCAGGCAAATGCCGGGAAGGATCCTTTGAATTGGCACGGCCGCCTTCATTCCTCACCCTCCCTAATCCAATGGGACCGATGACCACGCTGTTTGGTCCCGTCCCCCGAAAGAGAAATCATTAACACTATAACTAGGAGACGAGTGGCTTCGTGAGGAGGTGCTTACAGGTAGGAAGGGTATGCGCCGAGGGACACATAACTTTCGCTTCCAGTAAAGACAAACAGTGGGAGCCGGTGTCAGGACGAGGTCGGAATACCAAGGCTGTGGAGAGGGCGCTCACTGATGCTGCTGAATGTTGGAGCATTCACCACCGCCAGCCTCAGGGGTGGGAGAGCGTTGCTCCGACTGAACCACCTACGAACGCCAGAAGGTATGCGTGGTTCAGGGGCCGACACTGCAACGGCCGCGGCTGCTTCGGCCGTCTATCGCGCGGCAACGAGCGGCACTTTGCACGACGGTTCACGTCGCTCGGGTGTGTGTTCCATACCTGCTGGCCCCACAACCACCATTCTAGGTGCACATGCCACAGAAAGCTGTTGTGATGGAGGTGCTGGTGGCACCTCTGTTACATTGAGTTGTTGTTGTTCCCTGCCTCTGTCTGGGGCGTCTCCATACACCTCTTTGGTCTGGAAACTCATTGACTGGAATAGAATTGTTTTCAGCAAAGGGTACCACATCTAAAGGAGCCCAGATGGCCATTTCATGAATCGCTGGGCTGGCATCCGTGATGCCTTTGCAGAACAGTCATGTTGTTGTTGATGTGGTCTTCAGTCCTGAGACTGGTTTGATGCAGCTCTCCATGCTACTCTATCCTGTGCAAGCTTCTTCATCTCCCAGTACTTACTGCAACCTACATCCTTCTGAATCTGCTTAGTGTATTCATCTCTTAGTCTTCCTCTACGATTTTTACCCTTCATGCTGCCCTCCATTGCTCAATTTGTGATCCCCTGATGCCTCATAACATGTCCTACGAGCCGGTCCCTTCTTCTAGTCAAGTTGTGAGACAAACTCCTCTTCTCCCCAATACTATTCAATACCTCCTCATTAGTTATATGATCTACCCATCTAATCTTCAGCATTCTTCTGTAGCACCACATATCGAAAGCCTCTATTCTCATCTTGTAAAAACTATTTATCGACCACGTTTCACTTCCATACATGGCTACACTCCATACAAATACTTTCAGAAACGACTTCCTGACACTTATATCTATACTCGATGTTAACAAATTTCTCTTCTTCAGAAACGCTTTCCTTGCCATTGCCTGTCTACATTTTATATCCTCTCTACTTCGACCATCATCAGTTATTTTGCTCCCCAAATAGCAAAATTCCTTTACTACTTTAAGTGTCTCATTTCCCAATCTAATTCCCTCAGCATCAGCCGACTTAATTCGACTACATTCCATTATCCTCGTTTTGCTTTTGTTGATGTTCATTTTATATCCTCCTTTCAAGGCACTATCCATTCCGTTCAACTGTTCTTTCAAGTCCTTTGCTGTCGCTGACAGAATTACAATGTCATCGGCGGACCTCAAAGTTTTTATTTCTTCTCCATGGATTTTAATACCTACTCCGAATTTTTCTTTTGTTTCCTTTACTGCTTGCTCAATATACAGAATGAATAACATCAGGGAGAGTTTACAACCCTATCTCACTCCCTTCCCAACCACTGCTTCCCTTTCATGCCCCTCGACTCTTAGAACTGCCATCTGGTTTCTGTACTAATTGCAAACAGCCTTTCGCTCCCTGTATTTTACCCCTACCACCTTCAGAATTTGAAAAAGAGTATTCCAGTCAACATTGCCAAAAGCTCTCCCTAAGTCTACATATGCTAGAAACGTAGGTTTGCCTTTCCTTAATCTATCTTCTAAGATAAGCCGTAGGGTCACTATTGCCTCTCGTGTTCCAACATTTCTACGGAATCCAAACTGATCTTCTCCAAGGTCGGCTTCTACTAGTTTTTCCATTCGTCTGTAAAGAATTCGCGTTAGTATTTTGCAGCTGAGGCTTATTAAACTGATTGTTCGGTAATTTTCACATCTGCCAACAGCTGCCTTCTTTGGGATTGGTATTATTATATTCTTCTTGAAGTCTGAGGGTATTTCGCCTGCCTCATACATCTTGCTCACCAGATGGTACAGTTTTGTCAGGATTGGCTCTCCCAAGGCTGTCAGTAGTTCTAATGGAATGTTGTCTATTCGCGGGGCCTTGTTTCGAGTCAGGTCTTTCAGTGCTCTGTCAAACTGTTCATGCAGTATTCTATCTCCCCTTTCGTCTTCATCTACATTCTCTTACATTTCCAGAATATTGTCCTCAAGTACGTCGCCCTTGTATAGACCCTCTATATACTCCTTCCACCTTTCTGCTTTCCCTTCTTTTCTTAGAACTGGGTTTCCATCTGAGCTCTTGATATTCATAAAAGTGGTTCTCTTTTCTCCAAAGGTGTCATTAATTTTCCTGTAGGCAATATCCATCTTACCGCTAGTGAGACAAACCTCTACATCCTTACATTTGTCCTCTAGCCATCCTTGCTTATCCATTTTGTAGTTCCTGTCGATCTCATTTTTGAGACGTTTGTATTCCTTTTTGCCTGCTTCATTTACTGCATTTTTATATTTTCTCCTTTCATCAATTAAATTCAATATTTCTTCTGTTACCCAAGGATTTCTACTATCCCTCGTCTTTTTACCTACTTGATCCTCTGCTGCTTTCACTACTTAATCCCTCAGAGCTACCCATTCTTCTTCTACTGTATTTCTTTCCCTCGTTTGTGACAATTGTTCCCTTATGCTGTCCCTGAAACTCTGTACAACCTCTGGCTTAATCAGTTTGTCCAGGTCCCATCTCCTTAAATTCCCACCTTTTTGCAGTTTCTTCGGTTTTAACCTACAGTTCATAACCAATAGATTGTGTTCAGAGTCCACATCTGCCCCTGGAAATGTCTTACAATTTAATACCTGGTTCCTAAATCACTGTCTTACCATTATATAATCCATCAGATACCCTCTAGAATCTCCAGGATTCTTCCATGTGTACAACATTCTTTTATGATTCTTGAACCACGTGTTAGCTATGATTACGTTATCCTCTGTGCAAAACTCTACCAGACGGCTTCCTCTTTCATTTCTTTCCCCCAATCCATATTCGCCTACAATGTTTCCTTCTCTCCCTTTTCCTACTCTCGAATTGCAGTCACGCATGACTGTCAAATTTTCGTCTCACTTCACTACCTGAATAATTTCTTTTGCCTCATCATACATTTCATCAATTTCTTCATCATCTGCAGAGCTAGTTGGCATATAAACTTGTACTACTGTAGCAGGTGTGGGCTTCGTGTCTATCTTGGCCACAATAATGCGTTCACTATGCTGTTTGTAGTAGCTTACCCGCACTCCTATTTTTTATTCATTATTAAACCTACTCTTGCATTACCCCTATTTGATTTTGTATTTATAACCCTGTATTCACCTGACCAAAAGTCTTGTACCTCCTGCCACCAAACTTCACTAATTCCCACTATATCCAACTTTAACCTATCCATTTCCCTATTTAAGTTTTCTAACCTACCTGCCCGATTAAGAGATCTGACATTCCACGCTCCGATCTGCAGAACGCCAGTTTTCTTTCTCCTGATAATGACGTCCTCTTGAGTAGTCCCCGCCCGGAGATCCGAATGGGGAACTATTTTACCTCCGGAATATTTGACCCAAGAGGACGCCATCAGCATTTAACCATACAGTAAAGCTGCATGCCCTCGGGAAAAATTACGGGTGTAGTTTCCCCTTGCTTTCAGCCGTTCGCAGTACCAGTGCAGCAAGGCCGTTCTGGTTAGTGTTACAAGGCCAGATCAGTCAATCATCCAGACTGTTGCCCTTGCAACTACTGACAAGGCTGCTGCCCCTCTTCAGGGACCACACGTTTGTCTGCCCTCTCAACAGATATCCCTCCGTTGTGGTTGCACCTACGGTACGGCCATATGTATCGCTGAGGCACGCAAGCCTCCCCACCAACGGCAAGGTCCATGGTTCATGGGGGGTACATAGGAGTAACTGAAAAAATTAAGTACAATGCCCAAGATGTTTTAAATAAATGCTGTAAACAAATAAGAACATTTAAGTACGTCAGTACTGCAGAATAATAATTATATACTGTAATGATAACTGTTGAGTTATAATACTTTTTACACTCTGGATCCCAGACTTGAGGAAGTCAGTCGATCTTTCTGCAAGCTTTACTGAGCCGTAGTAAAGTTAGCTTTGAAAAGTGCGCCTCAGCGCGTAGTGTGAAGCAGTCGCCCTCCGTTTTCTGGCTGTGGCGCCTTTGTCGCAATTGAAGGCTTCGGTGTCTCCCTCTAGCGCGAAAGCGGAAAAGTGGGCGGTTCGCGTGGGTTTAAGAAGTGGCCGTATGGGCTCTCGTGGAGAGTTAGCAGCCGGGGCATCAAGAAGCAAGAATCGACTTCTCTGCCGGTTCTAGAGGGACAGCACGCAAACCGCGGCATCAGCGTAAGGGACGCGAGCAGGGGCTCCGTGGTATGGGGCGTTAACTGCTCGTCGCGAAAGGAATCTTCCTGAGCGTGGGTCCGCGAGGGGCCTAATCTATAGTTCGGCCGTATGCTGTCGACCGGGGAGGAGGTTCTGAAAATCGGCGCGCCTTTCTGCGTCCGTTGAAACGGCTGGCAGCGTTGCTTCAGTCCTGGGAGTCGTAACGCACCAGAAGTTGAGTATTGATTGTTAACAGATTTTATGAAGTTAAATTGAATTCAATTTACTTATTCTTGTTAATTATAATTTTCTGGAGGGGGGGGTTTCCCGCCATTCATTCTCGTCTGCCCACCCGCGGGTAGGTGTTAATATTAGAAAGGGTGGTTCGTTTGTCCCCTGTCGAAGACGAAAAGGAGGGTGGGGGCGGTGAGTCAGAGTAAATCTGTGATTCGGATTGCTTCTTTCCCCTCCCAGCTTACCTACCGGTTTATTCGACTGTTAACCTCTGCCATGTCTGTGAAAGTCTAAGGCACCAATGATTGTACTGTTTAAAGTGAAAGGCACTAAGACCTGATGCATTCTCTCGCCTGCCATCCAGGCAAATACGTCCTTCTCCTCTACCAGAAGACTGAGATCGCACTGCCTTTCAGCAGCCACAATCTCACGCTTCCACTCCGATATTTTATCCTCGCCGGAATTGTTGTGGAGACACGGAGCTATCTCACGGAAGTCGTCTACAGTAAGCTATTGATTATAAGAAACAACAACAACGACAAAATATCTGAGCTTAATTTGCCTACAGATATAGGTATCCAAATTTACGAAAAAAGAGAAAAACAAAAACAGAATAAAAAGTTCGTACCAGATGGAAGTAATGACACCTTCTCATCTTTCTCAATGCATACCCCTGCTACATTCTCATCATCCTCTTGATCCTTAGCAACATCTACAACAATGAATAATATATAACTCACACAACCGTATACACGGAAAAAAATCTCTAACGACAGTATGTTATAAATGCACTTACGTTATTCCTGCATTTCGGCTTCCAGCAGCCGCTCAGTCTGTCAGCTGCTGCTCTGATGCAGCAACAGCGAAATCAAAGATTTTATAAGCACTTTCTACGATCTAAATACATAAGGAGTTGTTTTCTGAACATGAAAACGATGACATACGTCTCCGTATGAATGCGTGTGATGCTTTGGTTTTGCGCCAAAGGAATTTCAATGACACAACTCCGTTAGAGACGCCATTTTGGAGACTACGTGTAACACTGTCACCAATCAGAGCTTCATGGGACTATGGTGGCTGAAATGCGAATATTCCACGACGTCCCACAACAAAGACTGCATTTTTTCAACTTAAACTGGCTGAGAAAAAAAGGGTTTTGCATTACTTATTCAATGCCCTGGTGTATCTCGCGAGTTAGTATTTTGTTTACACAGGCTACAATTTATTTAGTTAATGCTTTACGAGGTGAAGAAACTTACATTATAAATATGTGATTAGACAAAAACATATTCTATATTATTATCGAATCTGAACTTTGGTAATTGATAGTCTGAGTACTAGGCGAAATAAATTAATTTAACGTTCTGTGCATAACTAGTTTGATATAGTTCCATAAATTATTTGAACGATTCTTGTATCGAAATGATGTAAAACGTGTTAGTTTATCGTTTCTGTATACGTGTTTAGTGCTGAAATTAATGAATAATTATTTTTTAGTCACCTCATGCTTCTACACATACAAACAGTCCCTTATTTATATATTTATATTTTTTACCAGCAACCAATTTTCCAAACCATTGTATAGAAGGAGCTGTCCAGGAGAATGGATTTGAGATGATTTTTAAAATTTCCTTTGCTACCTTTCAGAAATTTTGTGTTATTGGGTAAAATAAAATTTAAAAAACCTATGCTGCATACGAACTCCTGTCTGATCGATTGAAAGTTTTAATAATGGTTAAAAAAGTAATTTTTCCCTCCCGTGTTGTAGGTATCGACGTTGCTGTTCTCCTCAAACTGTGCTGGATTATGTATGACGAATTTCATTGGCGAGTATGAGTACTGGATATAAAATGCCTGGCTTCTTGAAGAGGTACGTGGATGAACACCATATATTATTTTTCTCGCTTTTGTACAATTAATACTTCCTTTCTAAGTGGTGAGTCACCATAAAAAAATATTCCATAAGACGTTATTGACAGGAAATATGCAAAATATGTCAGCAGGTTGATTCCTTTGTTTCCAAATTAGCAATTACATGAAGAGCAAAAATGTAGCTCAACATATTTGTCTGAAAAGCTTAGTAATGTGCTTGTTCTAGTTGCAGGTTTCATCAGAATGTACACCTAAAACTTTGAAGCATTTTACCCTATTTTATGACTCCTGCTCCTGTGCTACATCAGTTATAGTTTTACTGTGCGTTGTGCAGAATTGAATATAGTGTTATTTTTCAAAATTTAGGGAGAGCCCATTTTCCGAAAATTGTCTAAATCTCCTTTGGAGAAAATAATTTACAACCTCTTGTGTGGCTTCCTCTCTAATGAAATTTGTTATGACACCGTTATCGTCTGCAAAAAGTACCAGTCCTGCCCTCTGAATGTTAAGTGGGTCACTCAGATGTAGAAGGAGCAGGAGTCGACAAAAATTGAAATCTGTGGTACTTCCTTTTTGATTTCTTTCAATCACTAAAATGTTCTTTCGTGTCAACCCAGCATCAATTATTTTCATCCTTTTGCATTCTGCTTGTAAAGTATGACTCAAACTATCTGTGCATAAAGCTGTCAGTTTCACTAAACATGAAGATTTCTAACCAAGTAACATGATCTACACAATCATACGCCTTGGAAAGGTTAAAAGAAATACCAACTAGCAATAATTTACTACTTAAGGCTTTTACTATTTGTCGAGTGAATGTTTAAATAACAGTCCTTCTGGTATTGAAATTGTGACATGCTAATTGACTTATTTTTACTTGAATATGAGAAGATACTGGAGCACATTATTTTTTTAACATTTAGGAAAAAGATGTCGGTATGGAAACTGGACGGTAATTGTTGAAGACTTTCTAGTCACGTTTCTTATGAAGGGGTTTAACACTTGCATATTTTAACCTGTATGGAAAAGATTGCCAGTGATGCTTAGGACATTACTTATTACGTTGAATCAAAGGATAAAGTTCTGAGAATTCGTTTGAAATTCCATCAATACCGCACGAGCTTTTGCTTTTTATACTTTTTTATAATTCTATTAATTTCAGTAAAGGATGTCGGTGCTACTCCTAGATGCTTGAAGTTCAGTGAAACGAAATTTTTAACATTTTCTCTTCCCTCTTCAACTGAGCCGTTTAATCTTATTTTTGCTGCTACTTTCAGAAAGTGGTTTCTGGTTTTTCTTCTGCACTATCCCAGAATACGTCACGGATCAGCCTAAACCTACAAGATTCCACCGCCTATATTCTTGTTAAATTTGGCTGAAATAACAGTACCGGCAATCGTTAGATCTGGATGTTATTGGCGAAAGAGACAAGCAGAGTGACTTCGTACGGATGCGCGACACGCCCCGCTGACTTTTGTAAGGAGTACTCTCGTAGTGGCAATTTGTTGCTTTTGGCGAAATTCGCGTGCTCCCTGGAGAGACGAGAGCATGCACTTAGGGCGGCGGAAGGCCGTCTGAGGTAAGCAAAAGTCTGCCTTTGAAGTTCTGCAGACCCGCCTCAGAGCAGCGGGCGAGGAAACAGAGGATTCCACTCCGCACGTCACATCTCCGTTGCCACCCAAACACGCAGAAGGCTCCTCGCACTGAAAGCACCGAGGGTAACGTTCGCATTACATATAACTGCCGTCTTTTCTCAGCTTGTAGACCTGCCAGGGCGCTAGCTACTGCTGGAGTACAAATTTCTTAATCCAGCTGTTTCGACGCTGCACGGTTCTTATCGGTGTGTATGTAAGAGAGATTGTGGTCATTCAATCCCGGTACAGACACGATATTAGTATGAAACATTTTGTTACTATGTTGTCCAACGGCTCTAAATAATGTGAGTGTGACAACGCCATATGACAAGTAATTTTGTTGACGTAGCTTTATGAAGCACTCATGATGTGTATGTTTCACTCGAATTGTGTCCTTTTTTTATATTTTACTAATAAAGAAAATTTGTTCGGGGTTGAAGGCGTTACTAGGAGTCTACTTTTTTATTCTCAGCCCCTAGGAAAGTGAGAGCCAGAATTAAAATGTGATGACACCGTTCTTGAAGTAGATGAATCGCAAAACTGCAACTAAATGTTCAACTAATCGAGAAACATGAGTGCTACATGTATTGAATGCTAAACAACAGCAATTACATGTGAAAGATATATCAGCAGTGTTTGGACTGTCCTAAAAAGATGTCACATGATATTTGATGGCGGTTTATTACTATGGATGATGAACGGAGACACTAATAAGGGAAAAATCGAAATAATAGTTCACAGAAGCCAGTAATGCTACACAATAAAATAAAATAAAATAAAAAATATCATCGTGTTCAGGAAGTTAAATACTTTACCGCTTGGGAGAGCTAGCCATGACAAAAGTATTCTGCCTGGTGCGCAGCATGTATGAGACAGGCGAACTACCCACACTTCAAGAAGAATTTTGTACTACCAATTCCAAAGAACATTGGCTCCCAACAGGTGTGAATAATGTCAAACCATTATTTTAATAAGCCGTGGCTGCAACATAGTGACACTAACTACCTACAGAAAAAAATAACTGGTAGAAGCCGACCTCAGGGAAGACGAGTTGGGGTTCCGGAGAAATGTAGGAACACTCAAGGCAATAGCGATCCTACGACTTCTTCTATAAGAGAGAGTGACTTAGGGAAAGCTTTTCACGCTGTTGGTTAGAAATTCTGAGGGTGACAAAGATAAAGTACAGGGAGCGAACAATTATTTACAACGTGTACAGAAATCGGACGCCAGTTATAAAAGTCGATGGACATGAAAGACAAGTAGTGACTGAGAACGGAGTGAAAAGTTGTTGTAGCCAAAAGTATGTACGCTGAACAAGGAATAAAGGAAACCAAATAAAATTTTGGAGAAGGCGTTAAATTCCAGGACGAAGAAATAGAAACTTATAGGACTGCAGATGACGTAATTCCGTCAGGAATCCTAAGCGTCTTCTGAGAGCAGTAGAACGGAATAGACAGTGTCCTGAAAAGAGATTATAAGATGTGTATAAAAAAGTATACCAATTATAAAAGTCGAACTCAATCAGGAGAAACTGAGGGAATCAGGTTAGGATATGAGACACTTCTTTGTTATTTATTTTATGTAGCATGTGGCTACATCACAAACTTATACAATTGTCTCATATTTCAAACTAATATCCAGGTCACGAATGTAGCCTACTGGTCTTTGCGTCACAGCTAGGAACTTTGATTGGTCGCCAGAGAAAGCTCTCACAGGGTATTCTTGAATTACACTGTGAGTAATCTGGTTTTCAGCGCCAGAGTCACCATTCTGACGAGTTATTTTCTTCCGTTTCTACTGAGAGTCGGCACACACGCCAGTGTTGGTTCTTATTCGGTTAAGAACCGACCAGACGTTGCGTGGCAGTCGAAAGCCACGTTAACTAACATCCTTGTGGTTCCCAAGGGTTGTGATGAGAGCGAAGCCTTTCTTTGCTAATGTATAGAATATCTCCACGAAGAGGCAGCTGAGGATTTCTCTGTAGTTTTTTGTAGTCCCATACAAGTGCGCTTACCGGTCGCAGATATGAAGGTGGTTTGTCGTTAAATATAGGAAATAGGTGTAGGTGTGACTGTACCTGCTGTAAGACGCATGGCACGCTTGTACGGTCTAAACAGGTCTTGTGTCAGTACTATTCATTCAAGCTGGGGAAAAATAGTCTACAACAGGGAGCAGGGTAGCGGAATTCCGTTGACTCTTAGAGCGAACTTAAGAAAAATTTACTTTCTTCCCCCTTTTTTGCTCTGCGTCGTAATAAAAGTAAAGTAATCCGAGGGCTAAATTATGGAGTGTCGAAACAGGGAATCGCCATCATATGCCTCAGAGATTCTGGAAAATGTTAGTTCGAGTTCTTCTTTTGGCAAGTGTTCTTAATAGACGTTTGTAACTGAGAAACTACAAATAGTAGATGAGTTTTGATATTCGGGTAGCAAGGTAACTAATGATAGTTGAAGCAAATCGGATACTAAGTGCAATCTGGTATTAGCAAGGAAATCATTTCACAAAATGAACATCGAACATAAATTCAAGTGTTAGGAAGTCTTGTCTTGAGTGTTGGTTTGTACAAAAGTGGAACGTAAATGATAGGTAGTTCAAACAAGAAGAGAAATATGGTACTATGGAATAATGTTGAAAGTTCGTTGGGTAGATCAAGTAACTAATGAAAAGATTCTAAATCGAAGTGAGGAAACAAATTATGACACTATTTTACTAAAATAAACGATCGGTCGGTAAGGTATATCCTGAGGCAAAAAGGAACCATCAGCTTCGTAAAGGAGGGATGTGGGTGGGGTGATTCGGTAAAATTGTAGAGGAAGTCCTAGGGCTGAATACAGTAGGCAGGTTCAAATGGATATAGGTTCCAGTATTTATTCTGAGACGAAGAGTTGCATACTGTACACTGCCATGGAGAGGTGCACCCACGACCGTAACCATTACAATATTTTCCATAAAACTTACAATCTCGTGATCAATTTTCCCATGGTTCATATCTGTCTACGCATGACGTTGTTAGACATATTTTTATCCTTGTGAGTCAGTGCTCTTTCTGCGAAGGGCAGCGGTACACACAGTTTTTCCGGGGAACATTTGCAACGCTTTATATCACCCGCTTCGTGTATTCGTCACGGAAGCTAGTGACATCTCGACTAGCTTACTCACTAGTCTGTACTCTCGTCTGGACGAGTGACAAAACGCGTGAACTGAATCTAAAGCACAGCTCTACAACACCAATCAAAATTCCAATGAGACATAATTGTGTGTCCTTCTGTTCTGTCGGATTTTAATAAACTCGAGACAGGAAGCATCCTTCATTAAACTGACCAGCCAGTGTTTCCTCGCACCTTCTCGACAACCCAAAAAAATCAAGTTGTTTGCTAAAACAGATGTCCATTAGGTGAATCTTTATTCTTAATCCGTACTTCTCCGTAAAGGCTTCTTACAGCAAACCTTCACTTTGTCAAAACCGACACAAATGTGTATGGTCACAGGTTCATAATTATTACAATATTATTTTAATTCAGTCGTATTCATATCCAGGCTATACGGGCGACCACGTCAGTTCATCCCTTAGCTGCAACCGAGAGCATCAAGGTCATTCGAAGCGCTTTTGTTTTCATGACATCAGCCGTTCGCCTGCTTTTCTGCTGTCAGTTATTCCTTCCTAATTCGTGCTAATCTTTCCAACTTTACGTAACTACTACAGCCGAGATCCTCTACAATCTGTATTAGATGTTCTAGTCTTGTTCTGTCTCTAATACGTTCCCGCTATAATTCTCCCAGCAGCGCATGGCATTGTGCGTACTACATGTTTTTAAATTCTTTGTTTTTCCTTTTGCCATATTAGCAGGACTCACGTGGCCACCATCGTATATAAAAGGTGTATTTTTTAGCAGCAGAATATATAATTATACTCTCAACACTAGCCAAGGAAACAAAGACGAAACCCAAATTATTATTTTTGTGTTTCTGTTGTGATTGCTACAGTTTAGTAGAAACTGATTTATAATATCCGATACAAAAATGAAAAAATACTAACCGGAGCAGTACTTGAGAATAATAAAGGCTATCCTGAAACCAAAGCCAGACGGGAAATTGAGAAAGTAATTTGTTTTCAGTTTATAAACATAAACGATATGATAACAGATTAATGCTATCTTTATTACGTTTTAACACATAAGATTAAAATAATGTTTCTCTGGAATTAAAACTGTCGTCCACTCCTCCATTTCACCTTTCTCGATCTCTCGTTCTTGTTGTCTCTCTCTCTCTCTCTCTCTCTCTCTCTCTCTCTCTCTCTCTACCTCCCTCCCTCTTTCACACACACACACATATATATATATATATAGGGTGTTAGAAATAGGTACGGCCAAACTTTCAGGAAACATTCCTCACACACAAAGAAAGAAAATATGTTATGTGGACATGTGTCCGGAAAAGCTCACTTTCCATGTTAGAGCTCATTTTATTACTTCTCTTCATATCACATTAATCATGGAAACATACAGCAACAGAACGTACCAGCATGACTTCAAACACTTTGTTACAGGAAATGTTCAAAATGTCCTCCGTTAGCGAGAATACATGCATCCACCCTCCGTCGCATGGAATCCCTGATGCGCTGATGCAGCCCTGGAGAATGGCGTATTGTATCACAGCCGTCCACAATACGAGCACGAAGAGTCTCTACATTTGGTACCGGGGTTGCGTAGACAAGAGCTTTCAAATGCCTCCATAAATGAAAGTCAAGTGGGTTGAGGTCAGGAGAGCGTGGAGGCCATGGAATTGGTCCGCCTCTACCAATCCATCGGTCACCGAATCGGTTGTTGAGAAGCGTACGAACACTTCGACTGAGGAGCAGGAGCTCCACCGTGCATGAACCACATGCTGTGTCGTACCTGTAAAGGCACATGTTCTAGTAGCACATGTAGAGTATCCCGTATGAAATCATGATAATCATGGATCGTGCTCCATTGAGCGTAGGTGGAAGAACATGGGGCCCAATCAAGACATCACCAACAATGCCTACCCAAACGTTCACAGAAAATGTGTGTTGATGACGTGATTGCACTATAGCGTGCGGATTCTCGTCAACCCACACATGTTGATTGTGAAAATTTACAATTTGATCACGTTGGAATGAAGCCTCATCCGTAAAGAGAACATTTTCACCGAAATGAGGATTGACACATTGTTGGATGAACCATTCGCAGAAGTGTACCCGTGGAGGCCAATCAGCTGCTGATAGTGCCTTCACACGCTGTACATGGTAGGGAAACAACTGGTTCTCCCGTAGCACTCTCCATACAGTGACGGGGTCAGCGTTACCTTGTACAGCAGCAACTTCTCTGACGCTGACATTAGGGTTATCGTCAACTGCACGAAGAATTGCCTCGTCCATTGCAGGTGTCCTCGTCGTTCTAGGTCTTCCCCAGTCGCGAGTCATAGGCTGGAATGTTCCGTGCTCCCTAAGACGCCGATCAATTGCTTCGAACGTCTTCCTATCGGAACACCTTCGTTCTGGAAATCTGTCTCGATACAAACGTACCGCGCCACGGCTATTGCCCCGTGCTAATCCATACATCAAATGGGCATCTGCCAACTCCGAATTTGTAAACATTGCGCTGACTGCAAAACCACGTTCGTGATGAACACTAACCTGTTGATGCTACGTACTGATGTGCTTGATGCTAGTACTGTAGAGCAATGAGTCGCATGTCAACACAAGCACCGAAGTGAACATTACCTTCCTTCAGTTGGGCCAACTGGCGGTGAATTGAGGAAGTACAGTACATACTGACGAAACTAAAATGAGCTCTAATATGGAAATTAAGCGTTTCCGGACACATGTCCACATAACATCTTTTCTTTATTTGTGTGTGAGGAATGTTTCCTGAAAGTTAGGCCGTACCTTTTTGTAACACCCTGTTTGTATATATATATATATGTTTGTGTGTGTGTGTGTGTGTGTGTGTGTGTGTGTGTGTGTGTGTGGGTTGTGGGTGGGTTTTGGGTGGGTGTTTTCGTCAGTTCTCTTTTATCCAAACTTGAGCAGGCGTCCAACATCCAAATATAGTGACGAACTGCACAAAAAGACACGTTCTAATACGTGAGCAGCTGTCTTAGAATAACACGCGTGAAGTATGCATCTTCAAATCTCTTCCAAATTCCCTTGTTATTGTATATTGATGAACCACATCAGCGGTCAAGTGCTTAAGTAAATGACGATACGTTCCAAAAACTCACGAAACAGTATGACATTAAACCAGAATTACAGCACATTCAGTGTCGTTACTCTCACGAAATTTTCTGCCGCATTAATTCTATATGATGCAGCTTAAGGAGAGCAATCACAACGAGAAACATGCATATGTTGCATTTTTAGCACAAGTCTGTACCACTTAGGTAACTCGTGTATCGGCACCAAAAAGAAAAGGAAAGCACTTTGTGTTTTGCAGAAAAAGGAGTTATAAAAATTAAGTTTCTCCGCATTTTGAATGATACTAATAATTAAATTCTTATCGTGTACACTGTTGGAACACAGACCCTAATGATCTAGAAATTCTACATGCTAAACAATGCTAACCGGACGACCATACAAATCGTAAAGCCAGTATCCAGTCTTGGAGGAGGGATAGAACAATTTGTTTCTCTTCGACCTAGATGTCTAACAAAGTTAGATCTAGAACGAGATTTCCACTCTCCAGCGGAGTGTGCGCTGATATGAAACTTCCTGGCAGGTTAAAACTGTGTGCCGCAGCGAGACTCGAACTCGGGACCTTTGCCTTTCGCGAGAAACTGCTCTACCAACTTTTTTTTTTTCATTTTGTTCGGTATTGTTCGTTGCGTTTGGTCTGGGAGGACGTCACAAGACATGCGTTCAAGTTGACTGTTGATCCCTTTACTCAGTTTTTTATTACAGAGGGCGGGCAGTCCTCTGACCAAACACGCTGAGCTACCGTACGGACTCCAACTGAGCTACGCAAGCACGAATCACGACCCGTCCTCACAGCTTTAATTCCGACAGTGCCTCGTCTCCTACCTTCCAAATTTCACAGAAGCTCTCCTGCGAGAGGTATAGCACTTGCCCGCGAAAGGCAAAGGTCCCGAGTTCGAGTCTCGGTCCGGTACACAGTTTTAATCTTCCAGAAAGTTTCCAAGTTAAATCTGATACACACCCGCATTGTTTGATAAAATGCTCAAGAAATTCGCTTTCGCATGTAATTACCACCAAGTACAGTTGCTCACAAGCACTGTCCACACAGAAAAAAAGAGTCTTCAATGTCTTCAGTATTTCTAATCTCTGCGGATTATACAATGATGTGTAAGAAGTGAACCTATGAAACGTCCCCTTTGAGCAATTTATACACGACACACAATATTATTTTTAGCGCAACGCAATCTGACTTTCAAAAATCCCTACAAAAGAATGGCCCTGACTAACATTAACCTATACCTTTCACAAATCACTTACCTCACAAAATTCTTCCTTACTGGAACTACTGCAATACAGCGAGCGCCACTACTGCCAGCTAAATAAAAGATTCAAACTACTGAAGGCACTAACTACTGATAGGGATAGTTAGCAAATGAAAGATTTTAATAAAGAACAAACACTGTATTTACCTTAATATCATCAAAAGTCATAATATATGTAATTTCAAAACTCCACCATTTCCTTCCACACATCCACCACTGCTGGCGGCTCACCTCTAACTGCGCAACGCTACGCGCTGTTCACATCCAGCTGCCACTGCCCAACACTACAATGACAGACAACAATGCAAACTAGCCACAGACTGCACACAGCACAGCCAGTGATTTTCATATAGAACGCTACGTAACGTTGCCAATAAGAAAACCTAAACAGCCTACTTACAAAGTGAACCATTAGTTTTCACCCCTGCTGAGTTCCCAAACACCTTCCCTCACCGTCATTTCACAAAGCAGCCAATCACAGCTCCATTTTTGATAAGTGGAGCGTGAGTCAGGACTTTGCCCTCATCAGAAGTCTTAGATGTACTAAATTATGCAAGCAATACCGGTATCTGCTAAGCCTTACAGGAATAAAAAATAACAAATCCATAAAATTCAAGCTTATTGTTCACGATGCATTTCGACTACATGCGTACGTTTTAAGGTGGCACTCTTGGACTTATTTTCTATTGCATTTCCGCTATGAAACATCGGTATCGTGAAGGAAGTGTAAGGTGTGAAAGCAGAGCTCCTGGATAGCACAAAGAGCAACTCTCAGAAAACTGCAGAAAACCTAACGGTGCCGTTTTCATGAATAATGACTGATGACTTACGTCTAAGGCTGTCAGCTGAAGATGAAGCGAAGTCTCTGAAACTCGTCGTTACTAAAAACTATATATTTTAGTGATTGGTTGCGAAGTATACCCATTGTTTCAGCACTCCATAATGTTGAGTATATTTGTAATATTTGTTCTGAACCGGCAGTAAGAGTAGAAGGTGAAAGAAAATAAGAGGCTTTAAAGGAACAGATTCTGCGACTTGCTTCATCCGAAATGGTTCTGTCGCTCCACATTGCTAAGAAAATTTCACAAACGGTCAGCGATCGACCAGCATGCGTATTCCTTACTAGGAACGGCAAAAATCGCACATAAATAGCGATAGAGTGAATTCTTTGCTTTTCTGCTATGGAAACGAGTTCTTTTCCCCGTGGAGTTCTTTTCTTTCCCCGCGTGCGCGCAATCTCTTTGGTAACCTTAGCAGTACTTTATCTGCAGTCTTTCATTTTGTGGATCGGAAATGCCATCACCGAAACTCTTGGGCACCGTGAAATTTTATTCACCACATTTTCTTTTACGACTACGAGTTTTCAGGACGGTAGTTTTACGGAATGACCAGAGAAAACTGCTGACGTCAACTTCTGCTCATGTTTCTATGCTCTCTTTTCGTTTCTAGTACCTGCAGTAAGGTACCGCTTGCGGCCAAAGGCCAATTTCTGGTCTACGCTTTTGATAGTGGGTGCACCTGACTAGTCAATGAGGTCTCACTTGGGGTGAACTATGAATCGTCGACAGCTGTAGTAGTAATTATTCCTGTTACTACAACGTCCTGAAAACAAATAAAAAGTATCAAAGCTCTTATTCTAGCGCTATACGTGTCAACGATCTATCATTTATTTTTTTTAAATTATATATTGGCCTGCCAAAATTAGGGCCTCCAGATGCTCTCTTGCATCTAACAACATATCGTAACCGAGTCTACGGTACAATATTGGTAGCACAGAAGGATAATAATAATAATTATTATTATTCTTCTGTTATTATAGTTTTGTCATTATAATAACAAAGGTCGACAAATTTCGGTCATTTGTCAAGGGTTTGTATGAAATTATAAATTTCTGACTAAATCGATTGCTGTGATCACGAATATGAAGCCTGTTTGTCCACAGAACGTCAGGTTTCTGCTGTCTTAATCATCATCGTCATTGAACCATAGTCATCATCATTATCATCGAAATTGATAGCTGATGTAATGAAATCTGAAAGCAATTACAGGAAGATTGAGACGAAATTGAACAACAAAATGGTAAAATTCAATATAAGAATTCAGTATATGAATTAGAAGAAGCAAATATGCTGATCTGGACACTTGCCAAATGGAAGTGTTGCTTCTTTTAAATTTTCCGTAAATAAGGATTTGATGTCCTATTACTGTGTCACGTGCGATACACCAGCAGTAGTCAGACATCATGTTTATTCCCTAACAACATTGCTAACGATGTTCCGTTAATATCTTAGGCCAACTATAGTGAAAACTGTGTAAGGTTAACACTAGAAAGCGCAGTTTTAGAGACATCTTGCATCCTAATTAGTTAAACAACTGTGGCATATCTTCCAGTACTTCCTTCTAACAGACTGTGTATTCTGACCAACGAAACGATGCACAACGTTTTTTAAGCTTCTCCAGGCTTACTGCTATATTTCCGTCATCGTATTGACAAAGTGTTCATCATACATCATCTTATCTGTATCTAGTCCAACAGATATCTTTTCTTTCAACTCTTCAACGGATTGATTTGGGAATTGGCTACACAGGTACTGAAAACAGATTCCTGTTTTGTCCCATTCTTTCACATAACTGTAGCATCAGTTGTGATGTGATTTGCAGTGGAAGCAATAAAATGTGATCTGGATTAACCAGATGGTCATTCACAATGTTCCTCGATACCGCTATCAAGTTTTTCGTCTGTGACCGCTCTCTCCTACTTCAACCCCATGAAGTGCTCTACTGTCTATTGTGTCGGCTGCTGTGCGAGTCAGCAAAGACACAAACAACGAAGGAAAGACATTGCAATGGCTGGTCGCAGGAATCCAAAATGATGTGTACATAGCATATGCAGATTAATATAATACTTTAATCATTTGTGGTACAGTTCTTCTTGTTGTCTCCGTGCTTGCTAAGAAAATGGGATGAGAAGTTCCGCCTTATGCAAACAAAACAAAAGAAAACAAAACAAAAAAGGTGTCTTCCATAAGGCGGAACTTCTCATCCCTTAATATAATACTTTATTTCTAAAAATAAGACAATTGTAACTTAAATTGCTGCACCTGCTGTGCATCCTACATGCAGGTCTATTATTTGCTATTTCTACTCGCAGAATGCAGGCTTAGTAATGTCTTACTATTACTCAGTACTGATGCTGTTGAAGTCTGCGATCGAATTGGGCTGACCAGTGATGGACGGTTGGTTAAATCAGCCTTGGCAGGGGCGCTCAACTCTGTCTTCCCATATATAGCAAGGCATCTTCATGTACCCTATTTGCTGCGCAAGAAAAATGCCAATCACTCAAGTCACCACATACAAGCCAATGGTGTTCTTCATTCTTTACATTGTGGAGTACTTTCATAGTACTGCATATCTCTTTTAAGTGTACTGAGTACGCCAACTGGAATTGTTACTAACTCATTGCCCAAAAGCAGCAATACTGCTTCAAACTTCGCTTTGAAGAACCTATCAGTACCCTCCATTGCTTACTACACTTGAGCTCCCACTTTAGTTACTAATCCAGCAATGTTTATGCAGAAAACGATGAAAAGATCTTCAACAAGAAATCCCCCAAATTCTTAATCTCGATTTCTGTACCTTGGATATGATTTACAACGTGCAAATAAATTATTTTCACTGAGACGTGATCCCAGTGGTTCTGCTGCGCTTTTGTACAGTATCAAGTCTGTCAAAAAAACGTTAAGTTCTCTTTGAGTAAGAAGTTTCGGGTTACTATCGGTACTACATAAGGAGTAGCCAGATAGGCCACGTTTACGACTTATTTCCAGCTCAGAAATTCAGATTTATGCTTTTATAACTCGAGCTTAGATGCGTGATACGTTATAACTACGCAGATGCCTCTCATAACTCCATTAAGTAACGGACAGATATCGTAATGATTGATACTTTGGGAAAGCGTATAATGACGGATTCGATGAAAAAAATTGTTAGCAGATCACTAACAGTAAGGCGTGTTGAAAACAGGACTCACGGCAAATACTTTTAAATATTCATATTTAGTTAATATTCTTCGTGCCACCACACGACATCGATCTTTTCGTTCTGAAACTATCAAGCGAACTGACGTAAATTCAATCACGTACGTTCTGCGGCTGTCTGCTACTAAGCGCTCGCGCCCAGCAGCTACGATCAGACTACATTCAAAACATTGTTACCGGGCAGTGACTACTTTGAAATTCTTCCTCGGCGAAACCAGGGGTAGTTGCAACATACGCACTGCGATTAAGCAGTTCCATCAATTTACTATCAAATGTTCCTGATATTAGAAAATACTGGACATGTGATGATATAGATTCCACATGTATCCCCAGACCTCAAAAAATAAATTTCCCCTAAAATGTCTGGTGGCATGAAGTTTCAGTGTGAAACAGAGCATTAAAGAAATTAAATTGCAAACTTTTACACTATGCACTTTTAACTGGTGTAAACATATCAAAATGTTGTATATTTGACCTTAATAATACCACTGGGGTCCATATAACACCATGATCACACTGGAAATATGTATCTCCATAGGTTTCAAAACCGATGTTTTCGACACTTTAATCAAAAAATAAAAGAAATAATAATTTAAAAAAAGAACAACGCTCTACGAAGGAATTATCACAATGTGTCGGAAGTCGCTAGACATGATGTGCATGTGCAGACAGACAAAAGCTTACAATTTCAGAAAAACTACATGATTTATTCAGTAGAAAGAGCTTCAAAAACTGATCAAGCCAACAATTTGGCTTGGCATTAATTGACAGAGTTGTTGGACGTCGTCCTGCGGGATATCGTGCCAAATTCTATCCAACTGTCGTGTCAGATCGTCAAAGTCCCAGGCTGGTTGGGGGGCCCTGACAATAATGTTCCAAATGTTTCCAATTGCGCAGCGATATGGTGACCTTGCTGGGCAGGGTAGAGTTTGGCAAGCTCGAAGACAAATGGTAGAAACTCTCGACACTTGCGGTCAGGTAGAATCTTTCTGAAATGTAAGTCCAGGATGGCTTGCCATGAAGGAGAACAAAATGGAACGTAGAATATCGCCGACGTCAGACTGTGCTGTAAAGACGTCGCGGGTGCCAGCCCAACGAGTCATTAAATGGTCGTCGGGGCTCGTTTCGAAGTGGGACTCATTGCTGAAGACAATTCTACTCCAGTCAATGAGATTCCAGGCCGAAGCGGTATCTGGAGACGCCCCAGGCAGAGACAGGATATGAACTTGTCTGTCGCCCGCAATACATCCCACAACCAGGAGTGATGGTCTGTGGTGTCATTTCTTTTCACATTAGGATCTCTGTGGCTGTCGGTACCATTACAACACAGCGGTACGGAAACGATATTCGACACTCCGTTTTGTTACCCTTCACAGTAAGTCATTCTGGGCTTACATTTCAGCAAAATAATGCCCGCCAGCAAACGACGAGAGCTTCCACTTTCAGTTCAACTTTGTCTACACCACGTTGATAGTTCTTTCACTGAGTAATATTGGAGTCAATAATATGACACCAATCGAAACTGTTTGTTTGTTTCTTGAATTCAACATTCATGGAAATACAATGAATGCCGTTACGTTGAACAGCTGTTGTCTGAAACATCTGTAACAATAAACATACTGTTTCCCGAAACTTCCTGGCAGATTAAAACTGTGTGCCCGACCGAGACTCGAACTCGGGACCTTTGCCTTTCGCGGGCAAGTGCTCTACCATCTGAGCTACCGAAGCATGACTCACGCCCGGTACTCACAGCTTTACTTCTGCCAGTATCTCGTCTCCTACCTTCCAAACTTTACAGAAGTTTGCCCGCGAAAGGCAAAGGTCCCGAGTTCGAGTCTCGGTCGGGCACACAGTTTTAATCTGCCAGGAAGTTTCATGTCAGCGCACACTCCGCTGCAGAGTGAAAATCTCATTCTGGATACTGTTTCCCGCTTGTTTCTGTCCTAATTGTCAGAGTATCCTCACGCAGCAGTTCCCGTGCTCTTCCTATCTTCCTATTACCACTTTAATAAACATGACCGCGTAAGCAGATTGGAAAACTCTGTCTCCCTTTTTATCAAAGTTTTATTTTCAAAATGTTTGACATTCTCCCTTCGAGTCAATTGAATCTAACGGTGTTCTGTTCAGTTTTATGTTTGCAACACATTAAAATCCATGGTTTACTGAACTGAGAACCACAGAGGTAAGTACGGCGCCATTCTAAATTTATTTTAATTTCTTGTATGCAATACTTATGAAAACAAAATGGCTTACGTTAAACAACTGTAATGTATGGTTCTGTGTTAGTTCATTAAAATACTGCTTATATGTCCCATGTAAATTACTTGAAGTCTTAATCACATCCCATGCCACTCAGGCAAAAAACGACTATCATGGTGCTAGGAAGATTAAAGTGTTTGTGACAATACCAAGAAACCCCTTATATTGTGAGTATGAAAAGTTGTTACAGAAATATAAAGAAGAAAAATATTCGCCACATGTGTATGTGAGAAACAACAGTAACTGGCAGTGATTTACCGGGCTTATGTTTAATGCACACATTCTATCATTTAATATTCACTAAAAATATAGGGTATATTTAAATTCTGAAGAAAGGTGGTTAGCAACTCCATGACACATGGACATTACCTTATGATGTATCAACTACTTGTAATTAAGTCTTTCCTCGCACAAGAACTGATATGCACGTATTACTCTCCTTTATCCATTATTTATTAATAAAGACCCACGAAGATTAACAAACTTGTTTTTTTCACGTCGAATCACTCATCTTTGGGGTACGTCAGATCAATCACTTCTTAGATCCTTGTGCTCTCTTTTTCTCCCAATAGTTCTCCATTCTATCTGATCTCTTCTTTCTTTCCCCCTCTGATATCTGAATCGGGTTCCTGGTGTTGATCTTAACTTCGAACGTCTTAGTTTTGTCTTTGGTCACGGTCTTGACTGTACCGTTCTTTAACATCACTTCGGTAATCCGGAGTTCTCTCAATTCCTTTTCCACTTCCTTAAACCAACTGGGTATCGCCTTTGTTTTTGTAAAAGAAGTCAAAGATTTGTTTAGTTACAGTGCCGGGATCATTCGGAGTATGTGTCCATAGAAATCTATCCTCCTTTTCCTCATGGTTTCCGAGAGTCTCTCCGACTTTGCATAGAGGGCTTCGTTGTTAAAGGAAACTTGTTTGTTATTTGGGAATTTGGGACCCATGATCTTCCTCAAAATTTTCCTCTCCTTGATTTACAATTTCTCCATTTGCCCTTTCCTCCACATGACTAGTGTCTCTGCTGCATAGAGCGCTTCCGGCTTAATTACTGTGTTATCATGGCTTATTTTGGTGTTCGAAGAGAGAGCGTCCTTATTGTGTGTGTGAACAACTTCTTCCTGTTTTCTCGATTGATCTGTGTTCGGTTTTTCAAGGCCTATCCACTGTGCCAACTTATAACTAAATCGGAGGGGGGTGCGATGGGGAGGTTCCCTTGTGAGTACGACACTGCACAACCAGACCGCTCAGTGCAGTCACATGGGCCGCCGCTGTGTGCTGCACCTATCAGTAAGCTGCTTCATGGAAAGCTCACTAACTGCTGACCTCTCGTATTGTGATGTTCCTCGATTCCCAAGAGCCATCTCCCTCCAAAGGTTGACATAGAGATGACGCAGCGTCGCCGGCTGGCATCTCAGGAAAAACAGAAAGGAAGAAGGTGGTAGAATCAGTCCGATACAAAATTGTTCGGTTTTCTTCGGTCTTATAATCTTCTTTTTATATTCTGCTAACAATTCCTGACGGGCATTACGAATACCCACTACCTTTTGAGTCAACATTTTGCAACATTTTGTCCAAAAACATATTCAGCGTTCGACTATGCTTATTGAGATTTCTCTTCAGGAAATATGAGGTGAATTTTTAACTATTATCGGTGATGTTTTGTTCAAATCCGCGCCCAGCTTTTGGTAATTGTCAGGTAGCTTTTGAATATCTGCTCTCATGCTTTGTAAAAACGCATTCATAAATCCACCCATTCTACTTTCTCAGCCCGATTAGCGGCAATTACTGCATCACGTGGTTTAGCATTTACGTTCAAATTCGAATTTCCATTTTCTGTTGTATCTACATTTTGAATTCTACTAATTAAGTCAGAGTCATTAGTAATCTCCATAGCAACACCGTCCTCTCCATTAATAATGTCGCTATTCTCAGTTTGCCTAGCCAGTGTTATTCAGATATACAGTGTTCATAGTCTATATGTCTTTTCCTATCCAACACTGTTTGAAAATGGAAGCGCCCCTGAAAATGCCAAATTCACTCGCCATACGTCGACCATGGAGATCTGCTCCCGGATCCGAAGATTGTTTCAAAACTCAACGTTCTTGTCGGCGGTCTATATATGCTTCGACGAAAAAATAAAACAAAAGCAATTGTCTAACTTAAACCAAAGTTGGTAGGCGTGTTTCTACATTTGAAAGGGGATAGTTATTCAAATTTCGAGCCAATCCCATAAGAGCGGCGCTAGTAGCACCGCCATGAGGATGCAAATCGGGTTTTCTTTACATACATGCTGCTGCGCACGTGAGCGTTGGTTACATTTGAGATTGGACGCGATGAGCTGACGTTAGCCAAGAATATCTTTATGACGACAAAGACGCTACTATCAACACCTCACTAACGTTGAACCAGGTCTTATAATGGGGCTCCGTGGAGCAGAAATGTAGACACTGTACATCATTGCTGACATCAGTGGTCACGGTCGCAAGAAATCAGTCTCTGGTCGACCACGAAGCGCTATGGAGAGGGAAGACCATCATGTTACGCGTGTGGCCCTGGCGCATTGTAATGCATCTGCAGCAGCAATTTGGGATACAGTTGGCACTATAGTGACACAATGAACTGTTACATATCGGTGACTTCAAGAACAGTTTCGAGCCAGATGCCCTTTAAGCATGCATTTCACTGACCCCAAACCTCCGCCATTTGCGGCTTCAGCGGTGTCAAGCGAGAGCTCATTGGAGGTCTGTTGTGTTTTCTGATGAAAGTTAGTTCTGCCTAGGTGCCAGTGACGGCCGTAAAGGCCAGCTCGGGACCTGAAACCGGCCTGTCTATGTGCTAGACACACTGGACCTACACCTGGAGTAGTTATGGTCTGGGGTGCGATTTCGTAAGACAGCAGAAGCACTCTCGTGGTTGTCCGACCCTGACTGCAAATTTGTCCGTCAATGTGGTGAATCGACCTGTTGTGCTGCCATTCATGAACGTCATTCCAGGGGGTGTTTTCCAACAGGATAACGCTCGTCCACCTACACCTCTTGTAACACAACGTGATGTACAAAGTGTTAAGATGTTGCCTTGGCCTGTTCGATTACGAGATCTGTCTCCAATCGAGCACATATCGGACATGATCGGACAAAAACTCCAGGATCATTCACAAACAGCATTAATAGTTGGTTGGCTGGTTAATTTGGGGGAAGGGACCAAACAGCGTAGGCATCGGTCCCATCGGATGAGGGAAGGATGAGGAAGGGCCGTGCCCTTTCAAACAAACCATCCCGGCATTTGCCTGAAGCGTTTAAGGAAATCATGGAAAACCTAAAGCAAGATGGCTGGACACGGGTTTCAACCATCGTCCTACCGAATGCGAGTCCAGTGTGATAACCACTGCGCCACCTAGCTCGGTGTATTAACCGACCAAGTGCAACAGGCTGTAAGGTGTCAGGCAAATCCAACACCTTCCATGAAAACACTGACATAATAGCAAATCCGACAGTATGTCACATAGTTCCGAATTAAATTAACCTAAGTAATACGATCAACGAGTGAACGCCTAAATGCATGTCATACCTTCCCAACGTGAAACAGACGCAGTTCCGAGGGGAGAAACGAGAACAGAAGTCGAGAGCAGAATCGTGTAGGCTAGGAGGCCCTACGATAAGGGACGGACACCCACGCGCCAGCTGACCGCCAGGACCACCCCCCAGCCCATGTTAAAAGATAGAGCCCTCCAGAAGGACAGTATAGATCTTACAATAACATTAAAAGGGCCACACCAGCTGCAAGTTTTAATGTGAGACTTTTTCGCGTCTCTGTTACGTTGCAAACGTTAAAAACATTGCCCCACCACGAAACGTATAACGTTTCTCATTGGATGGACAGAATTTTGTAGGTGGTGCTTAAGGTTAACATTGAGACCCTGATTGGTCAGTTAAAAACATAGCCAGATAGCTTTTTTTAAACCAACTTCGGTAAATTGTAGTAAGGAGAAGTTAGGAGGGAGTTGCTTCCAAGACGGCGAGGTGCGTGGAGCTGTGCCACCCGGCGCCCCCTGACGCTGCCTAACCAAAAACAAGGTAATGAACGCACGCGATGCCGCATAACAGCGCATAAGGCTTAACTCAGAACTGCAGAAGTCTCATCTGTTACATTCTCTTTTTACGTAATACTAGTGTCGATCGTCAATTACATCTCATGGTGTTCCCATTTGCTACTTGAAGTAAAAATCTGAAACGCGATGATTTTTCTGTTATATAATTATTGAGAAGCCACATCAGCCACTGTAACTTACAAGTTAAATAAGTAATTAAAGATAATTGAAGGTCACTGTAGACCATTTTGAAAGTTTTCTCTTTTATGAAACTTAAATCTAGATTATAGATGTGATATGGCATAGGTCATCCTTCGATTCATTGTAGAACTTGGAAACCCATTCAGGGAATATTCGTTCACATTTTTGTTGAATGCAGTTGGTTTTTATCATCCTGTATTAAAATATTTCCTTTTATCAATAGTGCAATTTATAAGCAATGTTTTGTGAGTAGAATAAAATTTCCAATTGTAAACTTAACTGCTTTTTTGACGTTATTTTACCATCTAACTATAAATAGGAAAGCCTTAAACTCCTTCCACTAAATTTAGTTAGTAGTACGATTCTTTTACAGGGAGTGCAGTGGAGCTGATGCTGAAATCATTAAGTATTTGATTATATCATCGCTAGTCTCACTGAACTCTTCTGAACTCTACATGTCATGTGTGGTCTGGCGTCTCCTTACCAGCAACAGGTCCCAGGTTCAAACTAGTCAATTCCCTAAAAAACACGCTCAGAGTGTTGTTGCGCGAAAGTGGTAGGGAGACACGACTTAAAAACAAACAGACACCACGCATAATGTTAGAAGGCGAGGAACTCCATCCCATGAACTGACATCCTGCACCTGTACAGCACAATGTATGCACATTTGCATATTTGTATGCAACATTCTGCCGGTTATACAGTTTATTAATGTGTCATAATTTCACATTTGCAATGGCTTATCTCGCGCGTACATCAGCTTGTCATCTTTTAATGTTAATCACTCACATACATCACCTAGAAAACTGTATTCCCGAAGTTTCGTTAGTCAGCGTTAAATACTTCTTTTTGGTCTTGCCATTATTTTCACCCGTGTATGTAACACGAACGTTGGATGCGTGCTACGTTACGACACTGCTACTGCTTTTCTTAACTTCATGGGTTAAGAGCCAGGTAATCTGATGGTGGATGATTTAGGGCCGCGGTTAAGGTTGGGCTGCTTTAAGAACAGTAATTGTTAAGCAGAACACAAATAGTACGATTTATTGGCGAATACACGATTCATATCAAATACTTTTAAATATTCACAATCAATTAATATTCCGCGTGCCACTGTAGGACATCGATCTTTTCGCGCTGAATCTCTCAAGTGAACTGACGCGGCGCGAACACATTACAGACGAATTGGCAACGTCAACCAAATAGTGCGCATAGTCTCGACCCAGACGCTGTACTGAGCTCACTCCATTCGACTCTGCCTGCCGGCTACTACTAAGCGCTCGATGCACCGTTACCAGATTGAGTTTACTCAGTTCCCCCATAGCAGACAAAGAAATTCCCGAAAATAATACTGTTTTGGCAATTTTTCCTGAAACATCTTAAATAATAGTTCAAAGGAATAAATATATTTATCATCAGTATTGGCAGCATGAAGAGGCGGAATTATGTGGCCAGGGCCTTAAAATTGTCGTATGTATAAAAAATACTACATAGACTAAAATTTTTAATTTCTAAATAAAAATAGCCTAACGAGAGACATATAAACATGGTCTATTGGCGCCACGTTTGCTTTCTTCACGTTTTCTTCATTGTCCTGTTGGTTTACCATTAGACGCAACATAAACTTTAAAAATAGAAAAAAGAGCTATTTTGCTGCTTAGTGATGACAAAAATATAATTATGGCGCCATAATTTCAAATTTTTTAATCTATTATGCTTCTTCTGAGTCAAAATATAAATTTTCTCTGAAATAAAAATTATTGTACATTGATGTGTCATAAGGATATCATGTTACATGGTACAATGTGTGAAATTATATGACATGTAGGCCTACTATAATCTTTGTACTAATACAAAGACTGTTTATTATCTTCTACATTGGTATAAAACAACAATAAGACCAGAATGATAAATTTTTTGTGCCGGAAGTGACGTGACATCGAAATAATTGTGAGTGTTATATACATAACTTATGTTTGGTAAGCTTTTTATTTCTCGGTTCGAATTTAATGAACCCCATCATTTTTCAAACTGTACTGCTCTCCAATTATGTGATCTGCTGTGTTTGTGCGCATCATGAGGAATGCTCTCTCCACACTAGCATTTGAGAAAGGCAGGCTCAAAACTGCTGTCACCAGCTTGCTGACAGTTGAGAAATTCCGCTCTCCTGCAGCATTTACAAAGACCGACACTTCACCCCAAAAAGCCTCTGCAGTTGAATTAACCTTGTTCCATTGTTGGAAAGGGAGAACTCGTCACTGATCCAAAGTGCTGGCAACATTGTCAGCTCCAAGCAATTCTTTACAATATGCCATTATATCCACCACATCAGGCCGGATTTGGCTAGTAGCCGAGATAGGTGCGAAACAGGCAGGTTTTTCCTAAAGCTTTAGATTCTTTGGAATTCTTCTCTGAATTTATTGGCATAACTGACAAAGAAATGATACACACCAAGCTTTTATAACTCTTAAATCTTTTTGGTCCGTACCACCTGTCGTTTCATTGTAACTCAATCGTAAATTAATGCACTCAATATTCATCATATAATCCCTGAAATTGAATGCTATCAAATCTTGTCTTTTGCCGTTACTTAATCTTTCTGGGGTAACTAAAATTGACAGATAGATCAGCAGCAAAGTATGTAGTCTGATAAAAGCTTAAGAGGTTCAACATTATCAGCCTGACACATGTGAATACAATCGGATATTGCTTTTAGTAAGAGTTTAAAGAATATAAGATTAGTTTATTGGGTTTTCATAATAGCATAAGATAAAACTGACCAGCAGTATAGCATCATTCTTTGCCCTTGAACTATTTAAAGTGAAACTCTAAAGCACCCCATTAGTCTAAACTCAGCGCGTCCTTGACAACTTGTGTATTTCGAGCGGTTTCTTTCCAGCCTGTGTTTTATGCACCACAGAATATTCAATTTGCCGCTTGATACTGCAGGAAAACCAGTTGTGAACTCCGGTAACGATGTGTTCTAAATGCGAATTGAACACTCTGAAAGCGTTTACTGCATCAAGATGCAATGAAAGTGATAAACATTTGACGGTAATAAGATGGGGCAGACATTCTTTCAAAACTGAAGAGAATGAATGATGCTCTCCTGCCATTACGGTAACTCCGTCCACACCTACTACCTATTAAGTTACTTCAATCAAGGCCATTTGTAGTTAGTTGCTTTTTTTAACGTCTTAGCTAAAGTCAGTTTACCACCTTCTATTACCAACGGTCTCTAAAACGTTGTTATTATCTTTCTTTGTGTTTAGACTAAAACAACGCATAATGATGAACGACATTTTCTTGGTGTCAGTCGACGCACTCTCATCTATTGTCATCCAATAAGGGCTATCACCAGTGTCTTGGTCAAGAAAAAAAGGGAATTCACGTTAGTAATCGCCCCAGCACATATGGTGTGATGCAACTTCATTACACAGAGAACAGTAGATGACGTGTTCAAAGATGGCAACAGACGTTCTAGATGGTCTGCTGCTGATACCCAACAATGCTCCGCAATGAATGCCGACACTTTCAGCTCTGCACTTTTTATTTCTCTAGGTGTATTTGCGCCATAAAATGTTGTGACTTCACCGACTTGTGAAAATTTGAGGGCCTGTAAATGCTTCTTACAATTTGGATGGCTAACCAAATCTTTTTTATGTGATTGTAGTGTGCATTTTCACGATTTGCAAAGCGCTTTGGTTCCGTCACCTTCTGAACATGTGAGCCACCCTGAATCAACACCGGAATATTTATCCTGACCGCAGAAAACCAACTATGAAAACAAAATTTAAAAAAAAATGTTTATTAGAAGGTATACAGTAAAATAGTAAAAAAAGGACACACTTGTGTTTCACTTATCAAAAAAAAGTACATTCTAGAAACCTTCTGCATTTAATAAAATTGTTATATCTCATCTCGGAATCACACCGCTGTCAGTCGGGCAGCGGTCATTTACCGAATAGTTTTATCTTGTGACTTCGGTTTTACATATCTTATGGAAAAAAATTACCAGGAGAGCAGTTGTTTCTTAATTTTTGTGACAATGATTTTATATCAGCTGATCTGCCTCATGTATCGTTATATCCAAACGGTTTATAAATGTTAATCTACATTCAGATCCGATGATGGCACCTTTAGTGTGTTGAAACCGGTTATCCAGTAAACAGTATTTAAGCGATCTTGGCTTCTGAATTATTACAACAGAGTGATCGCCCCACTACGCACTATGTGTTCACTGGAAAAAAAAATTGTTTCAGGCCCGCGCATTGCGCATTGCTTTTCACAATATATATAAATGACCTAGTAGATAGTGTCGGAAGTTCCATGCGGCTTTTCGCGGATGATGCTGTAGTATACAGAGAAGTTGCAGCATTAGAAAATTGTAGCGAAATGCAGGAAGATCTGCAGCGGATAGGCACTTGGTGCAGGGAGTGGCAACTGACCCTTAACATAGACAAATGTAATGTATTGCGAATACATAGAAAGAAGGATCCTTTATTGTATGATTATATGATAGCGGAACAAACACTGGTAGCAGTTACTTCTGTAAAATATCTGGGAGTATGCGTGCGGAACGATTTGAAGTGGAATGATCATATAAAATTAATTGTTGGTAAGGCGGGTACCAGGTTGAGATTCATTGGGAGAGTCCTTAGAAAATGTAGTCCATCAACAAAGGAGGTGGCTTACAAAACACTCGTTCGACCTATACTTGAGTATTGCTCATCAGTGTGGGATCCGTACCAGATCGGGTTGACGGAGGAGATAGAGAAGATCCAAAGAAGAGCGGCGCGTTTCGTCACAGGGTTATTTGGTAACCGTGATAGCGTTACGCAGATGTTTAACAAACTCAAGTGGCAGACCCTGCAAGAGAGGCGCTCTGCATCGCGGTGTAGCTTGCTCGCCAGGTTTCGAGAGGGTGCGTTTCTGGATGAGGTATCGAATATATTGCTTCCCCCTACTTATACCTCCCGAGGAGATCACGAATGTAAAATTAGAGAGATTAGAGCGCGCACAGAGGCTTTCAGACAGTCGTTCTTCCCGCGAACCATACGCGACTGGAACAGGAAAGGGAGATAATGACAGTGGCACGTAAAGTGCCCTCCGCCACACACCGTTGGGTGGCTTGCGGAGTATAAATGTAGATGTAGATGTAGATGGGCTGGTAGCTTCGGCTAGCAATGGTTGAAGACGCCATGACATCTACTGTATATATGCGGCACACTTGTATCTATACCTTGGAGCCATCGATATGAAGCTAACACCCAACACCACAGATGAAAAAAGAAAAGATGCATCGATTGAGAGAGAGAAAGAGAGAGAGAGAGAGAGAGACAGAGAGAGAGCATATCTATAAAACTAAATATGTGTTGTTTGTAGTATGGTTACGTAGAAAAATGTTTCACCAATTTACCAACTACCGAAATTTATTTCCCCAGAACGTTCCTCCAAAATATTCTTTTCCCCCAAACGTTCCCGAAAAACAATATTTTACCCGAAATTGCGAAAAGAAACAATATGGACACACTGGCTCGAGCCCAGTAACAACAATCAGACTTTTTCAAAACATTGTTACCAAGCATCGTTTACTTTAAAATTGTCGCTGAACGTGACCAGGGATAGTTGCACAATACTCACTGTGATTAAGCATTTCGATGAATTTACTCTCAAATGATCTTGATAATAACAAGTATCTGGACATGCGACGATATACGATCCTCACACACTGATGTTGGTGGAGAGGGGACCGTCAGCCCAGAACCTTGAGGTGTAATCGCCGCATCTAAGTGAGTATACAAGATTTCCTTCATGTTTCTTTTGTTGTATCTCGCTACTTCAATCATACTTAAATGACATTCATTCACGCGATTCTTATGTTCGCGCCGTAACATAGGAATGGCGATGTTCAGACACTGAATTTTATCATCACCCTACTTGCTTAGTTGCTCCAAGTACGTACGACACACAATGTTTAGAACCAATTACTTGTTCTTATCTCCAAACTTAATGCCGAAATAAGTAAAATGTGATTACTGCAGAACTTTTGTCATTTGTCAAAGTCTTGTACTTCTAACGTAAAATTCCACCTAGATAACAAATGTGTCTGGGCTATTCACATGTTGTCTTCCTAGCACTTTGAACACAACAACGCACGCAAGTATCTTCTTCTAGCTCATGAACTCACTAAACGTTTGATTTCCGTCGTGATAATGGACGCAATCTTTTAAGTTCATTCCCCCCTCTACTTTACCAACCTACAAACAAGCAATATTGTAATTTTTACATAAATTATACCATACAAAATAGGTTTCACAGCTAATACTAAACAGTAAACAGCCTGCAACAGGTTGGCAGGAGGGTAAGTGTGCAGATAATACTGAGCGTATTGAAAAACTATGAAATTATTTTCATGTTGCAGGGGTACCAAATTAATAAAGAACACCATTTACTGTCCAAACATCAGAATCCTTGACAACCTGTGTAAAAGTATCCTGTGGCATGTAACGTTCTATTCAAATATTAACTATGATGAGTTTTAATGGACTGTGATGCAGTAGCTGGCCGGAGTGGCCGTGCGCTTCTAGGCGCTGCAGTCTGGAGCCGAGCAACCGCTATGGTCACAGGTTCGAATCTTGCCTCGGGCATGGAAGTGTGTGATGTCCTTAGGTTAGTTAGGTTTAATTATTTCTAGGTCCTAGGCGACTGATGACCTCAGAAGTTAAGTCGCATAGTGCTCAGAGCCATTTGAACCATTTTTGTGATGCAGTAAGCAAACAAATACACACCTGTCCCACTGACTTTGATTTGTCGTTACTTCCCCAATTAATTTGTTAGGATCCTGCACATTTCTTTCCGACCATATTACTCATAAAATTATTTTTAATATTTCATATTATTTTCTGTTAAAGTTTAAATATAAATTTCCGCGAGCTGCGTATAACAATGTCGGCTGAGAAAAGTTCAATGTAACTGCTGTATAGCGTGGGTGAAGGATATCCGCTCTTGGCAACTAATCGATGCTGATTGTAACTTAACCGTGGAGAACGAAACAACAATAGCCGAAGATAATTAGCAGGCACTTTGTAACGACGACGTTTTGTGTATTGACTTGAACGAGAATCCGTTTGAAAGAAGTTCCCTCTCCAATTAAGGTACAGGAGTCCTATGCCCTACTTCTTTATTTTAATTTTCCAGTAGCTGAAAGAACTGTCTATACATATGCAATATTAGTGACGAAATTCTGGGAGGGTATAGCCTAGCATATGATTTCACATTTTCAATGAACTTGTTTAGGATTTGGAAGACACGTTGTTCTATTGTTGTTGTTGTTGTTCTTGTGATAGTGACATCAAAGATGAGTGTGATGCAGTTCCCTAAACCACTCTATTCTTCTGACCCCTACTGTATCTACATCCAAATTAACATGTTTATTATTGTAACATTTTTTCTGTCTTCCTCTATAATTTTTAATACCACACATCTAGTCATAAGTAAATAAAATGTATCATATTAACTGAATCTTCCGTCGGTTCTTGGTAGAACAACATTATAATAAATGTCCTTGTAAGCCGAAAACTGGTTAACGCAATAAAAGTAATACTGTAGAACAAAATCAAACTGGTGTATCTCATTTATTAAATAAAATGTAGTTCAATGGCTCAGGATGTATGTTATCAATCCGTCCCTTCTTGTTAGTATTTCTTTTCTCTGTAGTCTCATTTCTTACCTCTTCATCAATTGTGTAATCCACCCAACGAATCTTCAGCATTATCCTATTGTATCGTACCTCAAGAGCTCCTATTCGTTTGCTGTGGGTAATACTCGTCATCCACCTTTCACTTCAGTACGAGATCATACTTAAAAAAAAAATACGTTCAGCAATCAAGGAAACGCCTTGTAAACAGTTCGCACCAGCTTCTCAGATCGCTCCCATTAACTCTTCCTTTTGCAGAGAAAATTATAAACAGAAGCAGATTTATGGGATAGCTTACTCTGTCTCGACGGTGCGTGACAATCGACTTGGTCCATAATTACCTGCTGTGAAAATTAATGTAGAAACTGAGGTAAGTAGAGATGACTCAACACTAGCAAAACGGATTAAAGGTTAAGAGTGGGATGTATTCTACTAAAAGTCTCAAACATGTAGCTCAAAGCAGCCTTTGCCGTCATTTTAATATTACTTACACATGATGGAGACATTGACTGAGTCGTCAACTAACGAATATATGAGAATACAGAATACCTTAAACAGTACTTTCGTTTCTAATGTGTTGGAAAGAGCTGAGTGGACGTCAGAATCCTAAAACGCTTGGACACTAAGTGTGCACTATAATCAGAAGCTGTTGAACCGTGACGTTACACAAGAGTGCTGAAAAGAAATAATAGATTGATAGGGCATATTCTGAAACAATGAAAAATAGTGCATTGGCTAGTAGACGGAAGATTGGGGAGGGGAAGGGGAATAAAAGTTGTAGATGGAGGTCATGACTTGACTATGGCCATCAAGTCCAAATGGATGAAGATTGCAGAGATGATGAGGCCCGCAGAGATTAAACTGACGTGGTGAGCTGCCTGAAACCAGTCTTCTGATGGAATACCGTTACAACCACACCAGGTTATATGTGATAGAAGGTTTGTTCACCCCATTTTGAAAGATCTCGACTCATTTCTGAGAAATATTGTTTCAGTGTCTTTCGAAAACATCGACATTTTAATAAAATGAGATGAGCAGCAAATTATTTACGACTTCGCATACTATTGGACTTCGATGAATATACTGCCTTCAAAGATTCCGAATACATTCGATTTTAGACACTAAAGTGAAGCATTGTAGGGAGCCAGCCGTTTTGATTTTTCCGCAATTATCTCTATTATCAATAAATTTCCGAATGCCCAGAATCACTAGCTGGAAGCAATCAAATGTTCCGAAACTTCTTAGCTTGCTTTTCGTTCTTTTAAACCTTTTACCTGATCGTATATGACGCTTTATGCCATAAAACTGAATATCCCTTGAGGTTTTTCACTTGTTGCTCGATTTTATGCAATGTTAAGCTCTCACTTTGTTTTTCTCTTAAAAATAATCTTTCTGTGAATTTTTATGTTCAATACACATGAACATTTCCGTTGCAAGCTCATAGGTGTCGTGGTCTCATAAATAAAGTAACACGATCATACTTCCGCGTTCAGTTTCGGTGGCAATATAATGTAAGGCAACTGTACAGAATTTTATAGGTTGCAGTAATTGCAAACATTGTTTATATGAAAATTATCTTGTTGTTTACTATGTTTGCCATTGTTTGTATGAAAGTTATCCTAGTGTTTGCTATGTTTGTTATACTTAACAGTCCAAAGTAAATAATATGTACATTAGTCTAAAATTTCCTGTTCATTAAAGGATAGTGTGAGAACGTTGACTGTACATTTTATTTTATAAAATCATTGTAAATGGAAGAGCATCTACTATTATAGCTTACATGATGTCGAATACGAGATTATTCTTTAAATTAAGTCACAGTGACTTAAAAATGTAATTTCCCTACCGGAGGGAACAGCTATAGGCGTGGAGAAACATGTTGCGAAAGTAGCTACATTTTCACGTCACACTGTTGTGCACAAACATAGTTTGCGTCAGTAGTACTATTGACAATTCATTCTACCTGGAGATTTTACCCTGTGAACCGAAACCGAAATCAATTACCAGTCAGCGCCAATAAATTATCAGTAAGGTTAAGAAAATGCAATTGGTTTAAGTAACTGACGGTACTCCTTGGCATATTGTTTACAACCTTCATATGTTACTTGTTCTTTTCCATAAAAAGACGTCGCAGTTCTTGTCATGAGACCTTTCTGCCAACATTTAATTTCGTGTTTTTTTCTAATTAATTAGTTAAATGCCTGTTGGACTAAATACTCTCGAACAATTTTGGTCTGCCATGAATGTCGGAATGGTTTTTATTGACACCAACAGAAAGTTTCTGAGTGTTTCTACTGTTGAACCAGAGCCTAGGCCAGTGTAACGTACTGCTCCTGTAGTGATTAAACAGAATTGTGTCATAAGGGGAGAAGCACCTATCCATTCAGTAAGTAGGTGTCAGAGCAAAAGAGCGCAATTCAGTTTGCTAAAATACTTACTCAGTACACTGGCGATGCGGAAGATGCGACACATCCCTTGCAGCACAAATATGGCTTCTGAAGAAGCTGACCAAACAGGAAAACTAGGACGCATGCAGTCGTAATTGCGAAATGATTATGCCTAGTCTGATGGGCCGTACAAGCCAAGACTGCTCCGTTGGGGAGACATACCAGCCCGTTTGACATATACAGGGTGGTCCATTGATGTGATCGGGCTAAATATCACACGAAACAAGCATCAAACAAAAAAACTACAAAGAACGAAACTCGTATAGCTTGAAGGGGGAAACCAGATGGCGCTATGGTTGGCCCGCTAGATGGCGCTGCCATAGGTCAAACGGGTATCACCTCCGTTTTTTAAAATAGGAATCCCCATTTTTATTACATATTCGTGTAGTACGTAAAAAAATATGAATGTTTTAGTTGGACCACTTTTTTCGCTTTGTGATAGATGACGCTGAAATAGTCACAAAGGTATAAGTACGTGGTATCACGTAACATTCCGCCAGTGCGGACGGTATTTGCTTCGTGATACATTACCCGTTTTAAAATGAATCGTTTACCAACTGCGGAAAAGGTCGATATCGTGTTCATGTATCGCTGTTGTGATCAAAATGCGCAACGAGCGTGTGCTATGTACGCTGATCGGTTTCCTGGACGACATCATCCAAGTGTACGGACCGTTCGTCGGATAGTTATGTTATTTAAGGAAACAGGAAGTGTTCAGCCACACGTAAAACGTCAACCACGACCTGCAACAAATGATGATGCCAAAGTAGGTGTTTTAGCTGCTGTCGCGGTTAATCCGCACATTAGTAGCACACAAATTGCGCGAGAATCGAGAATCTCAAAAACGTCGGTGTTGAGAATGCTACATCAACATCGATTGCACTCGTACCATATATCTATGCACCAGGACGACGACTTTGAACGTGGTGAACTGTTCTTCCACTGGGCACAAGAGAAATTACGAGACGATGACAGATTTTTTGCACGCGTTCTATTTAGCGACGAAGCGCCATCCACCAACAGCGCTAACATAAACCTGCATATATGCATCATTGAGCAACGGAAAATCCACGATGGCTGCGACAAGTGGAACATCAGTGACCTTGGCGGATTAATGTATGGTGCGGCACTATGGGAGGAAGGATAATTGGCCCCCATTTTATCAAAAATGGTTCAAATAGCTCTTAGCACTATGCGACTTAACTTCTGAGATCATCAGTCGCCTAGAACTTAGAACTAGTTAAACCTAACTAACCTATGGACATCACATACATCCATGCTCGGGGCAGGATTCGAACCTGCGACCGTAGCGGTCGCTCGGCTCCAGACTGTAGCGCCTAGAGCCGCACGGACACTCCGGCCGGCCCCATTTTATCGATGGCAATCTAAATGGTGCAATGTATGCTGATTTCCTATGTTAGGTTCTGCCGATGTTACTAACAGATGTTTCACTGCATGAGATAATGGCGATGTACTTCCAACATGATGGATGTCCAGCACATAGCTCGCGTGCAGTTGAAGCTGTACTGAATAGCATATTTCATGACAGGTGAATTGGTCGTCGAAGCACCATACCACGGCCCGCACGTTCACCGGATCTGACGTCCCCGGATTTCTTAATGTGGGGAAAGTTGAAGGATATTTGCTATCGTGATCCACCGACAACGGCTGACAACATGCGTCAGCGCATTGTCAGTGCATGTGCGAACATTACGGAAGGCGAACTTCTCGATGTTGAGAGGAATGTCGTTTCAAGTTGAAACGTACCCTTAGAAAAATTATTGAATTACTGTGCTGATAAACCTCGAACATTATTTGATTTTCAGACAGCTGAGCAAAACTAAAAATTATTGAATTACTGTGTTGATAAACCTCTTATATTATTTGATTTTCAAACAGCTGAGCAAAACTGAACGTACTCAGACATTTCGCTCTTTACCTATTCTGATCAACACTAAACTGACACACAATATTTTTTAGCGCAACGCAATCTGACTTTCAATAATCCCTACAAAACAATGGCCCTGACTCACATTAACCTATACGTTTCACAAATCACTTACCTCACAAAAATCTTCGTTACTCGAACTACTGCAATACAGCGAGCGCCACTACTGCCAGCTAATTGTAAGTAAAAGATTCAAACTACTGAAGGCACTAACTACTGATAGGCACAGTTAGCAAATGAAAGATTTTGATAGAGGACAAACAATGTATTTACCTTAATAGTGTTCAAAAGTCATAATATATATCGCAGTTCATGACATCCATTCTTACAAATGTACTGTTTCTGATGGACGCACGCCCAGATCATCTGCTCTCAAAAATCCGCCATCTCACTTCCCCACATCCACCACTGCTGGCGGCTCACCTCCAACTGCGCAACGCTACGCGCTGTTAACAGTCAACAGCCCTACTCTACGATAGCGAATATTACAACAATGCCACCCAGCCACAGACTGCACACAGCACAGCCAGTGATTTTCATACAGAGCGCTACATAGCGTTACCAATATAAAAACCTAAACGGCCTAATTACATAGCCCCCATGCTCCCACAAAAAATTTTACAAATTGTTTTGGGCAGTCGCCAATACAGATTTGAAAAAAATTTTTCATAATTATAACAATGTTGGTGAAAAGCTAAAATTTTCTCACAGTCCATAAAGACAGTCCTGATCATTCATCACAGTAAAATTGCAGTGTTTTTTTTTTTTTCTCGAAGCCTGAGCGGTAAAAGAGAATGCACACGGAAGTAGTGGATTTCGATGCAGTCTTGAAGAAGTAGTGTTGTCCTTCCAACGGAAAGGCAGTGCTGACTCTTGACATGCAGATAGGTAATAGTCACAACAGAGCAAACCCACAGCCGAGTCAGTCGAAGTTTTGAAGAATGTTGGTAGGTAGGTCATCAAAGAGCAGACCCACTGTAATCCTGGTAGAGATTACGGTATAGGTGGGCCACCAAAGGTGCAGACCCACTGCAGTCCTTGTAGAAATAATGGTATTGGTGAGTCAACCCACCCACCCACTGTAGTCCATGTAGAGATGATTAACAGCCATCCGTTGCGACTGTGCAGGTGCACAATCACCATCAAAGAGTCTTGTGGACAATATAGCAAGTCCATGAACCACTACCTGTGCACTTACAAAAAATTTTTTTGAAATGTCCTTAGAACCAGCAATGCTGTTATACAGTCCCTTGCTGAATTATTAACACACGTGCAAACACTATCAGTCCCAACTTCTCACATATTGTGCATTACTGTGACCAACAGAAATGTGTGCAGTGAAATGTAACTTAATTTGAAGAACTGGTGTCTATACAATTATAAATTTACAACATAAGAATAGAATTACAAAGGTACAAAATACATCATTAAAGAACATAATAGTACAGATAATATTTGTAGTTGGAAGAATAACTAACGAAATTAATAGGAGGTTACAGAAGGGAGGCAATTTCTACCAAACAATAAAACATCTGATTTGGAATAATGAAGTTTCAGAAAGAGCAAAACTCCTGATGTATAAGAATTATTACTTACCTATTGTCACCTATGGTGGAGAAACATGGACAATGAAAGAAAGGGACTGGAGCAGACTGCAAGCAGGGGAAATGAAATTTCTCGGAGCAGTTAAGGGAAAAACAAGAATGGACAGAGTAAGGAATGTAGAGATTAGAAAGGACCTCAAACAAGAAAGTATGAGAGAAGAAATTGAAAGAAAGAGATTAAGATGGTATGGGCATGTTAAGAGGATGCATGGGCAGAGACTCCCCAAAATTATGGAAGAACTAAAGATGGATGGGAAACGACCTAGAGGGCGCCCAAGAACACAGTGGAAAATGGGAGTGAGAATATCTGTTGAAAGGAGAGGTGTGACCTGGCAGCAAGTGGAGGAAGAAAAGTGGTGGGAGGACCGAGCCAAATGAAGAGGACTCGTCAGCACCCAGACCCGGCAGTAGCTGGAGCGGGATTTGGATATAGATAGATAGATAGATAGATAGAATATTTGTAGTAATACAGGCTTTACAAAAGAATAGAAATAGACATATACATCAGTGGTACAGGAATTATGACATAAGTAAATATATAAAACCATGAGAATAGTTTTCGAAACATTAATTTCACACATAAGCATTAAAAAAGAACAGAATAAATAGTGTCTAAACATCTTTACAAAGTAAATAACATATTATTAATTCAAATTATATTTGAGGATAACAGTACTCTTCGTCATAGCAAATGCAGCTTAGTATTAGAAGAGAAAAAAATTCTATGAAACAGTACACAGAGACAGGAAGAACATCAATACACAAGGGTACACAAACACATAGCGGGATGACACAAAAGGAAACGACACGATTTTTTTTCAATGTAACATTTGGTACTGCAGTCCAACCCAAAACTTAATTTCATAGATCTTTCCTCTTATTTCAACATTTGTTTCCACTAAAAAAATCCTATCCAAGCATGCTTTCTGTATTTATATGTTCACATTTTTCTTACCTAATTATTTATTTTCCATTATCTTACAGCATCATTTATTTCCAAGAAAATCCTACCTAACCCTGTTGTCCCTAAACCCTACTTTTTTGTTCATATCCTCTTTCAAAATCTTTTTTTGGCCAAACCATATTCTTATAGCTTCTCAATGCATTTCTTCCAATTCATCATAACTCGTTTTCTTATATAGCCTACCCCATCTTCAGCTAACTTAAATCTGCTGAGCTCAGATGCATAAACTAAGGAACGAGGCAATGCAGCAGCACAAAACAATTAACATAAACAGCAATGACAAAAAATGCAAATTGGCAAAGCAAGCAGCAATATATATAAATTAGCAAAGCAATTGCAATATTACAACTAATATAAGGCACTGTTCAGTAAACAAGAAAAATAAATCAGTAGTAAAACTGGCTTAACAGAGTAATACAAAGAGAAATTTAATAGCACTATGCCTGGCAAACAGCAGCAGCAAATGCAATAACTTACATCTAATAATGACAAAGCTCAAGCAGAAAAAATATTACAGTAAAAATGGCCATGTTTAATACCTATGTCACATCTTAACACTAGAGTGATGCATCACCTTGACTTTCTCTAGCAGACAAGTTACCAAACCGTTAAAAATTATTTTCGCAATTCCTGTGAAGGGAAATATCTATTTGTGCTCTCTCTTCTACGAAAGTACATTATAAAATTATTCTTTACTGGGTCTGTAGACAGAAAATAGTGATATTAGTACATCTATTAAATTTTATTTTCACCAATGCTGCAGTGTAGCTAGAAACTAGATATTAAACAAAATGAGCAATCTCTCAACTACAAAGACAATAGATGTAAAATGTTTCTCATCATTTCATTAAGCATTTTAGTAAATATCATAAATTACGAGCTCCACAATGTAATCATATGTTTTCAAGTTTGAGCGTGTCGTATTTGCAATGCTTTCTACAAACAAATGTCAATAGCGAGGATAAGGGCCTCCTTTTTGTCCACCTGTGCCTCTGAAAGGCACACACTAATTGCTTTTTTTCCAGGTGACTGTCGCTCAGCTGGGTCTCCACAGCACATTACGTCAAGGTCATCTACCTTAATTGCTGAAATATTTACGGCTGCAGTTTCCACTACAGTGACAGTCTCATATAAAAATTTTCACAGGTCGAAAATTTGTGTTACAAATGAGTAGAAACAAAATCCTATAAATATAACAGTGTCCAAAAAATTTTCGCCAGCATTGTGTAACATTCACGCATGTACACACATTTCATAACTCTTAAAGTACGATTCTTGGTTTCCAATATCCGTTTTCACAAATCTGAGTCCCTAAACACTACTCATTATTCCTTACCTTATTATATGAATACATATTTGTCGACACTTCTTTAATATTTCATCATAATAAATTCCTCATATAGCACCAGCTTATAGAACATAAACATACCTCAATAGCAAAATACACATCATCATCGTAATAATAACATCATAACACCTCAGTCAAATCTCAAAATCGTCATAGCTTCCTCCAATAATTCCAAAACCTAAAAAAAAAATCTCTGCTCATTTCAATAGTGTCATCTACCTCAAACGTACTTTAAAAATAATGATGCAATACCAAATTCATCATTGAAAGCTCTCATAGTATAACAATGGTTCCAAAAAAATATGAACAGTTCACAAAGTACAGACAAAATACAATTTTATAAGTGTGAAGTTATCCAACTGTGTAACTGTGTAAAAATGTGTTACTGATGTAGTAAGAAAAATGTTTGTCTCTCAGTTAAATGATCTGATAGCTGTGTAATTTATGAGTTAGAGAAATATGGTACCGCTGTGTAAAGTTGTATAAGCTAAGACCATATTAGCTAGGGCTCCATGTGCTTGCTACACACATGGTACACAAAGTAAGCGTGTACCCCCTGAGTATTAATGTAATTATACCCTCAGGTGTTACAGATTACAGCAATTGAATGAAATGTATCAAGGAAAACTTTCTTTGTAATTCAAAAATCTTTAAAAATAAATGTTTTAAGTACAAAATTAATCACGCAAACGCGTGTCCTGTAGCGCTAAATGTGCGTCTTCCTGTAAGATAATTCTGTGGAAGTGTCATAGTTATCGTCCTCTGTAAGCAAAGCTCTGCTGAAGTCAATGTACTCACCTCATCATAAACAAAATTGAAGTGCTTTGCGTATATACATCGTAGTTATTATGCTTATTGCTGTGATGAAGAAAGTACTGTACGGTAACATATTGTTGTGCTATGGAAAAGGCTGTCTCATTGTAACTATACCACAAAATTTACTACTAAAACATGTTTTACTTTCCAGAATAATACATAAAAACTGTGCAGATGTGAAACAGATACACTGCAAAAGCAACATTGTAAATTGTGTCACACATTAGTAGCATCGTGATATAATTGGGTAGCTTTCAAAGAAACCAAATGCTAAGTCATCTTTAATCTCACAGAATGTACTTCAAATAAAGAATATCTTTTCAAGTAAACCAAAATGTTGCATTAAAATCTCATTATCAGTATATGTTCTAAGTATTTAAGCCGTATATTCGTTACGTAATCGTGCAACTCACAAGCAATAATGTACAAATATCAACACTGTGTCGTCTGTTCACTATAACAACGCACTCGTAAATACTGTCTAAATATGTTCACTAGGTTCTAGACTGGATAGTTAACTTTAAAACATAGTTACATGTTAACAGTTTCCAAGTCTGACAAAGCATACTGGTACCGTGAAGTGAAAAGTTTTATGGCAAAGACGAAGTTAAAAAGCAGATTATCTTTCAATAAACGGTTTTACATGTGAAACGTGGTGTAAACCTTCACTCCTCCTACTACGCACAGTTTCAATTTCAACGCAATTATCATGTGGTATACGTCGGTAAGGAATACTGGAATTTTTCTCAAGCTTAACTTATGTTATTTTTCTAAAGCCCAGCCGGCGCACGTGGCTGCCTGCAGAGTGAGGCATTGTCTGCTATCTCTTTGATGGCGCGCGTCGTTATTGGGATTTGGAGACCTAACTTCTACAAATTCACCTTCTCGAGAGGGCCTTGCCCTGTTTGAATCCCATCAGTTCTGATGCAATTCAGGTCTGTCGTTACGACCATATCGTCTGTCGTCATGTCGGTAGATTCCATAGTTTCTTTCTTGTTGGTCACGTGGTGGAGAATTTCTCCCTGAATCGTAACAGCGCTCTGGACTGTTGCGTCTGAAGTTATTCTGTCTCCCTTGATAATAATTATTTTGGTTCCCATATTGTCTGTTTCTCTGATTGTCTCTGTGATAACCATTACCGCAGAGAGGTGATCTTTCCCTGTAATTATTACTACTCAGCCAACGGTTTTCATAAAGGTTGTGTCTGTTTTGGTCACGATTTACGTTGTAAGAATAGCCTTGTCGTGTCCATTCAATATTTCTGTCATCGCGGAATTGTGACGGATGTAACCTGTAATTGTTGTGCGTTCCGCGATTGTCAGTGTCAATTTCCAATTCTTGTAACAGTCCCTGAAAAGCTTCAATGTCGTCTTTGCAACGTCCTGCCAAAATAATATGTCGTAAATGTTCAGGTAATTTGATTAAGCAAATGTGGATGAGTTCTGAGGGGCTGTAAGGGTTTGACAGGTACTGACTCTTGTGCAACATGTCTTCAAAATATTTCACAAGACTGGAAAATTCAGATTGTTCGAAATGTTTCATCATTATGATGCTATGTTTTACTCGGTCTTGTGTGGCTTGAGACCAATATGCTGAGAGGAAGGCATGGTAAAATTCTCCTTCACTGTGGCAATCGTGAATGACTGATCGCATTCTTAAAGCTGGTTTATTCTCTAAGTAGCCATACATAAATTCTAATCTGTGCTCTAATGACCAGTTGGGAGGAAAACAATGAGAGAATTGATGAAGCCACGCTTATGGATGAAGGTCGTTGCTGGAATTCTTAAATGTTTTGAATTTACATGTAGTAATAAACAGCTTATAGTCAGCACTGAAGGACCTGAGTCGAAACAAGGCCCCGGGAGTAGACAACATCCCATTAGAACTACTGACGGCCTTGGGAGAGACAGTCCTGACAAAACTCTACCATCTGGTGAGCAAGATGTATGAGACGGGTGAAATACTTATGGCTCTGAGCACTATGGGACTTAACATCTGTGGTCATTAGTCCCCTAGAACTTAGAACTACTTAAACCTAACTAACCTAAGGACATCACACACATCCATGCCCGAGGCAGGATTCGAACCTGCGACCGTAGCAGTCGCGCGGTTCCGGACTGCGCGCCTAGAACCGCTAGACCACCGCGGCCGGCGGGTGAAATACCCTCAGACTTCAAGAAGAATATAATAATTCCGATCCCAAAGAAAGCAGGTGCTGACAGATGTGAAAATTACCGAACAATCAGTTTAATAAGTCACGGATGCGAAATACTAACGCGTCTTCTCTTCAGACGAATGGAAAAACTGGTAGAAGCTGACCTCGGGGAAGATCAGTTTGGATTCCGTAGAAATATTGGAACGCGTGAGGCAATACTGACCCTACGACTTATCTTAGAAGCTAGATTAAGAAAAGGCAAACCTACGTTTCTAGCATATGTGGACTTAGAGAAAGCTTTTGACAATGTTGACTGGAATACTCTCTTTCAAATTCTGAAGGGGGCAGGAGTAAAATACAGGGAGCGAAAGACTATTTACAACTTGTACAGAAACCAGATGTCAGTTATAAGAGTCGAGGGGCACGAAAGGGAAGCAGTGGTTGGGAAGGGAGTGAGACAGGGTTGTAGCCTATCCCCGATGTTATTCGATCTGTATATTGAGTAAGCAGTGAAGGAAACAAAAGAAAATTTCGGAGTAGGTATTAAAATCCATGGAGAAAAACTAAAACTTTGAGTTTCGCCGATGACATTGTAATTCTGTCAGAGACAGCAAAGGACTTGGAAGAGCAATTGAACGGAATGGACAGTGTCATGAAAGGAGAGTATAACATGAACATCAACATAACCAAGACAAGGATAATGGAATGTAGTCGAATTAAGTCGGGTGATGCTGAGGGAATTAGATTAGGAAATGAGACACTTAAAGTAGTAAAGGAGTTCTGCTATTTGGGGAGCAAAATAACTGATGATGGTCGAAGTAGAGAGGATATCAAATGTAGACTGGCAATGGCAAGGAAAGCGTTTCTGAAGAAGAGAAATTTGTTAACATCGAGTATTGATTTAAGTGTCAGGAAGTCGTTTCTGAAAGTATTTGTATGGAGCGTAGCCATGTATGGATGTGAAACATGGACGATAACTATTTTGGACAAGAAGAGAATAGAAGCTTTTGAAATGTGGTGCTACAGAAGAATGCTGAAGATTTGATGGGTAGATCATGTAACTAATGAGGAGATATTGAATAGGATTGGGGAGAAGACAAGTTTGTGGCACAACTTAACTAGAAGAAGAGATAGGTTGGTAGGACATGTTCTTAGGCATCAAGGGATCACCAATTTAGTATTGGAGGGCAGTGTGGAAAGTAAAAATCGTAGAGGGAGACCAAGAGATGAATACGCTTAACAGATTCAGAAGGATGTAGGTTGCAGTAGGTACTGGGAGATGAAGAAGCTTGCACAGACCACTTTGAATGTCTGTTAATTCATTACACAGTGGTGCTAATAAGCTACGCTCGTAGCTTGCACAGGAGAGCTGCATCAAACCAGTCTCAGGACTGAAGACCACAACAACAACAGTCAAAATCAACATGTCGGCAAGTCGCATGTCGGTCTTTGTTACGTCGTTTCGGCGGTTCCATCTTAAAATTCGGTATACCTTGCCAATTTCTTTTATAATTTCCTGAGTGCCGTGTGTTATTATTTTGTGGCTGTTCCGTATTTCTATGTCCCTCTTCCCGTATTGGAGCGCGAGTGTCCTCTGAAATATGTAATTCTTGTATTACCTGTGTCAGCTGATCTTGTACTTCCCGCATTTCTCTTTGGTGTTGCGTATTAATTTGATTCTGATTTTGTTTGAATTTCCTAATTTATTCGTACTCTTCTGTGTCAGTGAAGGCTACAGGTCTTGTGTCATTCAGATCATCATCCACCTTTGTAGATAAGTTAGTGAACTGATCCGAAAGTTCGGCTACTTTCTCCGATAGTGAACTTATGTACTCAGTGTGTTTTTCTGAAAGAATTTTCAGTGTCCATTTGTATTGAAATCGTATCTACTGTGTTCTTTAAGTTTTCCTGACTTTTTGCAAGTTGCGTAACCGAATCGGTAGATGCAACTGAATCAACCTTAGCTTGCAAGGTCTCATGATTTTCATGAACAATAGTTTGCAGTTCTTTTATGGCTGCTTCGTGATTCTGTAATGTATTTTCATGCCGCGAAAAAATAGGTTGGAAATGATCACAAATTTGTGTTTTTACGTCATTACAGACTTTTTGACATTTCGATTCGATTTTATGTAACTGAGTAGTTAAATCTTCACGTGTTTGTTCAAGCGTGGTGTCTAACCTTTGAAGATTTTGTTCCATTGTGTCTAACTTTTGAAGCTTTTGCTGTGTTTGTCCCATTTGTTGAATTAATTGTAATAACAAAGCACTGGTGTCTGAAACATGTTCCTCAGTGCTTTTCGGCAGTGAATTTGCACCGGCAGCATTCACATTTTCACAAGCAGAAAATGTGTCTTGACTTATTTGAGAAAACGGTGAGGACCCAAAAACTGAATCTACAGTATTTGCGAGATTGTGTCCTGTCATTTCGGATTCCTGAGGCGTGCTGTTGCCGACCGATCGATCGATAATGCTTCCCTGTTCACTAATTGTTTCACTGTCTACGCCGTTATTTGCCGCCCACTCCATTTCCCTATGCACAATTACCAAATTACCACTTTGTATGTCTGTTAATTCATTACACAGTGGTGCTAATAAGCTACGCTCGTCGTCACTATTATTTCTCAGTTTACTTTGGAGCCTAGTGTTACGTTTTTCACACGCCATTATTGTCACAACATTTCACACGATAACACAGAAAAGCACAATTTGAAGAGCAAAATAAGAAAACACATTAACATAGCACTGAAAGTAATATCTAGTTAATTGCAAGCGCAGCTGCAAATCTACATGCATGCCACAACTGTTTTACTGTACAACAATGAAAGACTGCAACTACAAAGGAGTTTCTATCTACAATTACGCGCTAGCAATAAACAAAATCTACACTAATTACACAAACTACAAGAAAAAGATCAGAAGATTCCAGTGAGGTATCCTCGGTTAAGGGTCGACATATGAAACGTCCCCTTAGAAAAATTATTGAATTACTGTGCTGATAAATCTCTTACTTTATTTGATTTTCGAACAGCTCAGCAAAACTGAATGTACTCAGACATTTCGCTCTTTACCTATTCTGATCAACACTAAACTGACACACAATATTTTTTTAGCGCAACGCAATCTGACTTTCAATAATCCCTACAAAACAATGGCCCTGACTAACATTAACCTATACCTTTCACAAATCACTTACCTCACAAAATTCTTCGTTACTTGAACTACTGCAATACAGCGAGCGCCACTACTGCCAGCTAAATAAAAGATTCAAACTACTGAAGGCACTAACTACTGATAGGCATAGTTAGCAAATGAAAGATTTTGATAGAGAACCACCAATGTATTAACCTTAATAGTGTTTAAAAGTCTTAATATATATAGCAGTTCATGACATCCATTCTTACAAATGTACTGTTTCTGATGGACACACGCCCAGATCATCCGCTCTCGAAAATCCGCCATCTCACTTCCCCACATCCACCACTGCTGGCGGCTCACCTCCAACTGCGCAACGCTACGCGCTGTTAACAGCCAACAGCCCAACACTACAATGGCGAATATTACAACAATGACACCCAGCCACAGACTGCACACAGCACAGCCAGTGATTTTCATACAGAGCGCTACATGGCGTTACCAATATAAAAACCTAAACAGCCTACTTACAAAGTATTGCCAAATGCATTGAGGTTGACGGACATCATTTTGAGGAATTATTGCATTAATGTGGTATTTACAGGTAATCACGCTGTAACAGCATCCGTTCTTAGCAATGATAAGTTCACAAAGGTACAAGTATCACATTGGAACAACCGAAATTAAATGTTCAAACGTACCTACGTTCTGTATTTTAATTTATAATACCTACCTGTTACCATCTGTTCGTCTAAAATTGTGAGTCAAACGTTTGTGTCTATTACAGCGGCATCTATCACAAAGCGAAAAAAATGGTCCAACTAAAACATTCATATATCTCTACGTACTACACTAATATGTAATATAAAATGGGGGTTCCTATTTTTAAAAAACGCAGTTGGTATTCGCTTGACCTATGGCAGCGCCATCTAGCGGGCCAACCATAGCGCCATTTGGTTTCCCCCTTCAAGTGAGATGAGTTTCGTTCTTTGTAGTTTTTTCGCTTGACGCTTAATTCGTGAGATATTTGGCCCGGTCATGATCAATGGACCACCCTGTTTACCACATAACTAAAACTCTCAGCCAGAGATGAAGCAGTCAGCTACAGTCGACAAACCTCACTGTCAATAGCTGGAGTACTCTGCCTAAGCTAAGTCTGGATGCAGTCGACTTGGTGCCTTCACAAAGTCAGTTCACATACCTCTGTTGATGACCCTCCCTGGTGAGACGTGGGTTCCATCCTGCTAGCGAGCACCTGATGAAACTAACATGTTCCAGCGATCATGGCCAACTACGTGACAAGAGGCTATCGACCATCTCACCAGCTTCTATTCCATCACTGTAACTGTCATGAGTAAAAGCCTTGCTTATTAGGAATGTTTTTCTGATGGACCAGGATATGACTCTTACCACCGCCGTCACTGCACACCAAGCCCCGATGGTGGAACTAAACCGAGGTGACAAACGTCAAGGGATAGACATATGCACATACACAGCGAAAGCAAGATACAAAATGCCAATACATTACAGGAACTGTCATTTGTATTTAGGTGATTCATATGAAAAGGTTTCCGACGTGATTATAGAGGCACGATGGGAATTAGCCGACGCTGAACGCTTGGTAGTTGGAGCTAGATGCTTGGAACATTCATTCACTGAAGTCGGTAGGAAATTCAATATTCCGATATCAACAGTGTCAACAGTATGCTGAGGATGCCAAATTTCAGGGAATCTCACCACAGACACTGAACGAACGAGAGCAGCCGCGTTTGCTTATAGTTGTCAGTTCTAACAGACTAGCAACACTGCCTGATATAACAGCAGAAATCAATGTGGAGCGTACGACGAACGTATCCGTTGGGGCAGTGCGGCAAAATTTGGCGTTAATGAGCTATGGCAGCAGACGACTGATCCGAGTGACTTTGCTAACAGCACAACATCACCTGCAGCGATTCCCCTGGGCTCATAATCCCATCGTTTGAATCCTAGATTAGTGGAAAACCATGGTCTGCTTAGATGAGTCCAGATTTCAGTTGGTAAGAGTTGACGGTGTGGTTCGATCGTGGCCCAGACTCCACGAAGCCGTTGACGCAGGTCCTCAAAAAGACACTATGCAAGTTAATGGTGGCTGCATAACGGTGTGGGCTCTGGTTACATTGAATAGACTGCATTCTCAGTTATGTTCGTCTGCTTGGAGGCCACTCGTAATTATTCGTGGACTTCCAGCTCCCAAACAACGGTGGAATTTTTGTAGGCACAGTGCGCCTTTTCAACAGGTCGCAGTTGTTTGCGATTGGTCTGAAGAACGTTCTGGGCAATTCGAGTGAATGATTTGGCCATCAAGACAGCCCGGTCTGAATCCCACCGAACATTTATGGGACATGATTGAGAGAACGGTTAGTGCACAAAATTCTGCACCGACAACACTTTCACAGTTATGGACGGCTATAGAGGCAACCTGGCTCAATATTTCTGCAGGGGACTTCCAACAAACTGTCGAGTGCACGCAGCATAGAGTAGCTGCATTAGCCGGGTAAAACGACGTCCAACACAATATTAAAGGATATCCGACGACTTTTGTCACATCAGTGTGTACTTCATCTTCACTTACTAGCATCCCATCTCATCCGCCACCACAGGGATCATGATCCGACCCTATAGCATGTTGTCGGGACGTCAGTCTAAGACTCGTTTGATACTTCTCTTCATCCTAGCCTGTTCAGTGCAAGTCTATTTCTGCATAACTACTGCTACGCGTATCCGTCTACGCCTGTTTACTGTATTCATATAATGGTCTCCCTCTACAACTTTTACCGTTTCACTGATCTCCACTACCAAACTGACGATTCCTCAATGCCTCAGTATATGTCGAACCAACTGATCCTCTACTTTGGTAAAATTTTGTAATAAATTCTTTTTTCCCCGAAAAATTTCACTACCTCCACATTAACTATTCGATTTACTCACGTAATCTTCAAAAGTTTTCAGTAGCCCCACATTTACAAAGCACCTATTCCGTTCTAGTCTGCGCTGTTTATCGTCCACTTTTCGAGTCTGTATAAGCCGTCACTCCAGAGAAATACTTTCAGGAAAGACATTGCATTATTCACATTTCCATTCAGTGCTATATGTTTTCTCTTTTTTACTAATACTTTTCTTTCTATAGACAGTCGACGTTTTATGTCCTCTCTACTTCAGACATGATGCTATTTTGCTTTCCAAGTAACAAACGTCTCAATTTACTTTTAGTGTCTCATTTTGTAATCTAACTCTTTCATCATCACCTGATTTATTTTGGCTCTATTCCATTATGCTCACTGTCCTTTCGTTTTCGTTCGTATTGTAACGTTATTCCGTGTCAAAATCCATTCGTTGAACTGCTCTTTCAAGTTCGTCTCTGACCGAATTAGAATCTCATCAACAAATCTTGAAGTTTTAATTTCTTTTCTCTGAACTTTAATTCCTTTTCGAGATTTATTCTTGAATTTCTTTAGCGTTTCCTGTACGTACAGGCTGAATAATATCGGGGATAGGTTACAACCACGTCTAGCTCCATTCTCAACTACTGCAGCCACATGGGGTAGTCGCGCGGTCTGAGTGCCTTGCTACCGTTCACGGGGCTCTCCCCGTCGGAGGTATGAGCCCAGCCCTCGGGCATGTGTGTGTGTGTGTGTATTGTTCTTAGCGTAAGTTAGTTTAAGTTAGATTAAGTAGTGTGTAAGCTTAGGGACCAATTACCTCAGCAGTTTTGTCCCATAGGAACTTACCACGAATTTTTCAACTACTGCTTCCCTTCCATGTATTTCGATTCTTTTAACGGCAATCTTGTTTCTGTACAATTAACAGGTAAACATCCACCTCCAGTAGCTTATTCCTGCTACTTTCAGAATTTCAATGAATGTATTCCAATCAACAATGTCAAATGTCTTCCATAAATCTACAAATGCTGTGAGAGTGGGGTTGCTTTTGCAATGGGTGTTCCTTCATGGCTTCGGATCACAAACTTATCTCCCCGAAGGTTGCCGACTGTCACTTTTTGCATTCTTCCGTGATTAATTTTTTATAAGTATTTTGTAACAATAACTTATAGAATGAATGGTTCTATAGTATTCACACCTGTCAACAGCTAGCATCATTTGAATTGGAATTATTACTTATTTCATTATATGTGAGGATATTTTCCCTGTCTCGTATATGTTGCATCCCAGGTGGAATAAATATGTCATTGTTGTTACAAGGATCATGATAATTATAAGGCAACACTGTCAAGTCGAGGTGCCTTGTTTCGACATAGGTCTTGCAATGGCTTTTTAGTTCTTTTCGCAATTTCTCATCTTCAACCCAATGCTATTCCCTTTCTACAACATTGTCTTCAACTTCACTCCCCTGTACAGCTCTGCTGTATATTTATCCCACCTTCCAGCTTTCACTTCTTTATTTATAGTGGATAACCGTCCACCAAGCTCTTGATAATCGTAGAACTGCTTCTTCTGCTACCAAAGGCCTTTTTTATTTTCCTATAGATGGCATCCATCTATTCTGTAGCCATGTCAGCTTCTAAAGGTTCTTTATTTCTCCTCCGGCCGGGGTGACCGAGCGGTTCTAGGCGCTTCAGTCTGGAACCGCGTGACCGCTACAGTCGCAGGTTCGAATACTGTCTCGGGCATGGATGTGTGTGATGTCCTTAGGTTGGTTAGGTTTAAGTAGTTCTAAGTTCTACGGGACTGATGACCTCAGATGTTAAGTCCCATAGTGCTCAGAGCCATTTGAATCATTTTTTATTTCTCCTCTACCCACTTCTGCTTTGCCGTTTTGCACTTTCTATCCCATTTTGTAGACGTCTGTATCCTCCTCTGTCTGCTTAGTTTGCTGCGTTTTTGTGTTTTCCCCTTTCCTATATCAATCGTAATATCGTCGTGTTATATAAAGACTTCTAATTGATTTCATCATTTTATGTATTCAGTCATCTGCTGGATAAACTATTTTGTCTCTGAAAGCCGATCATTCAGCCCGTCGTTGCTTAACGCTCCCTTTCTCACCAGCAGCAATTTCAGGTTGTCGCAATTAATTCAGGTCTCGCTCTCCTTATTTTACTACGTACTCCAGTTTCTTCAGTTTCAACACCTAAAACATTTTGTCCAGAGTCAACGTCTGCCCCCGAAAATGTGTTACGGTTACAAATCTGGTTTCAGAATATTTATCTTACAACTATATAATCCATATGAAACCTCGTCTTGTCTCCAGATCTCTTCCACCTAAACAACCTTCTTAAACCGATTGTTAGCAATATTAAAATTATATTCCGTACAAACTGTTAATAAGCAGCTTTTCTCTTTCACATCTTTTCCCAATCCATACTCTCCTACCATTTTTCCCCATCTTTCTCTTCCTACTATCGAAGTCCCCATCAAAACTCAAATTTTACTTCTCCTCATTGACTGAATAATTTACTTTATTTCATCACACATTCTTTCCATCGTATTATCGGCAGAGCTGGAAAGCATATAAACGTATGCCACTGTGCTGAGGTTTGGCTTCGCGTGTGTGTTGACTATTATAATGCATCGCTATGCTTTTCAGATTACCTTGTTCGAATATCATTTTCTCATTAATAATCAGAATTACCCATTAATTACATATTTGTTTTTATTGTCATAACCCTGTACTCACTGAATCATACGTCCTGCTTTTTTTTCCTTCCGTCCTGCTTCACTAATTCCCATTTACATGTAATTTGAAGCAGTGTACTTACCTTTTTAGGTTCTCTAACCTACCTACCCGATTTAGTGATAGTACATTCGAGGCTCCTTTACAATTCTAGTGCTTTTTCATCCTGATGACATCATTCTTCTGAGAGGTGCGAGACTATTTTACGTCCGGAATATTATACGCATTTCATGATGAAATACTGTACAGCTGCATGCCCTGAAGAAAATATGACATCTATAATTTTCCCATTTTTTCATCCGTCCGCAGTTCCAAAATAGCAAGGGAATGTTAACTACTGCTACAAGGTAAGATTAGTCCATCATCCAAGCCGTTGCTTCCTGAACTGCCGAAAAGACTGCTGCCACTTTTGAGGAACCACAGGTTAGTCTGACCTCTCCACAGGTAACTCTCTGTTGTGGCCTGCACCTACGAGACGGCTATCCGTATCGTTGGCACAAGCAAGCCACAAGCAGTTTGCGTTCCTGTGGTCCGTCTGGAATGTTTTGATGTAAACCAAGAGAAGCAGATGTCGTTACAGAGGGCAACATTATCCATAAAAATTAAATTACTGAGTCATGTCGCAGAACCAAAAATCATTTTTGAAGAACGTCAATCAGCGTGTTAGTGAAGTGCGTATTGGATGGAAATTACGAGGGGCTTCCAGTAAGTAATGCGACATATCTTTTCCTCGATCAGTTTCGGTTGAAACACGTGGAAATTGTTGTGGGGCATCGTGGACTATTCTCGCTTCCACCCCTGTAGTTTCAGGTAGTTCCGATAGGTGGCGGCGCTATAGATAGCCTACAAAATTGTAAGGCAAGAGCGTCCCACGCACAGAGCTGTCGCTGAGTTTCTTCTGACGGAAAACCATAGCATCGCAGTTATTCATAGGGCTTGCGGAACGTCTACGGAGACGCGGCAGTGAACAAAAGGACAGTTTTCTGTCGAACATCCAAAGGCTGTGTAACATCACTTCATCTCTTCCAACCGGAAAAAAACGGCGATGCATGGAGTGTCGTCCGAAGACGTCCTCTCAGAAGAAAAATTTCAAAGCCGCATCCTCAGCAGGTAGTCATAGCGATCGTCTTCTGGGGCTCTGAAGGGTTGATTGCACGTCATCCATCATGGTGCAACGATCAACTCTGAATTTTATTCTGCAATGCTTAGAAAACTGAAGAAACGCCTTCAGAGTGTTCGTTGCCACGAAAATGCAAACGAACTTCGCCTACCACGGGACAACTAAAGCCAAGTGAGAGGAGTTCACAAAACTTCTTTGGACCGTTCCTCCTCATCCCCCTGCAGCCGGATCTCGCATCTTCAGACTTCCTTCCGGTTAGCCCAATGAATGATGCACTCCATTTGAAGCAGTACGGGAATGATGGAAAGATTATTAATCCAGCAAGGTGTTAGCCCCAACGTCGGCAAGTACAGTGGTACCATGCCGACATACCGGCCTACCCGTTAAGGGGAGGTTTACTACCTTTTCGTTCAAAAAATACACTGCTGGCCATTAAAATTGCTACACCAAGAAGAAATGCAGATGATAAAGGGTAGTCATTGGACAAATATATTATACTAGAACTGACATGTGATTACATTTTGTCCGCAGCTCGTGGTCGTGCGGTAGCGTTCTCGCTTCCCGCGCCCGGGTTCCCGGGTTCGATTCCCGGAGGGGTCAGGGATTTTCTCTGCCTCGTGACGACTGGGTGTGTGTGCTCTCTTTAGGTTAGTTAGGTTTAAGTAGTTCTAAGTTCTAGGGGACTGATGACCATAGATGTTAAGTCCCATAGTGCTCGGAGCCATTTTTTTATTACATTTTCACGCTCTTTGGGTGCACAGATACTCAGAAATCAGTACCGAGAACAACCACCTCTGGCCGTAATAACGGCCTTACTACGCCTGGGCATTGAGTCAAACAGAGCTTGGATGGCGTTTACAGGTACAGCTGCCCATGCAGCTTGAACACGATACCACAGTTCATCAAGAGTAGCGACTGGCGTATTGTGTCGAGCCAGTTGTTCGGCCGCCATTGACCAGACGTTTTCAATTGGTGAGAGATCCGGAGAATGTACTGGCCAGGGAAGCAGTCGAATATTTTCCGTATCCAGAAAAGCCCGCACAGGACGTGCAACATGCGGTCGTGCATTATCTTGCTGAAATGTGTGGTTTCGCAGAGATCGAATGAAGGATAGAGTCACGGGTCGTAACACATCTGAAATGTAACGTCCACTGTTCAAAGTGCCGTCAATGCGAACAAGAGATGACCGAGCCGTGTAACCAATGGCACCCCATACCATCACGCCAGGTGATACGCCAGTATAGTGATGACGAATACACGCTTCCAATGTGCGTTCACCGCGATGTCGCCAAACACGGATGATACTGTAAACAGACCTTGGATTTATCCGAAAAAATGACGTTTTACCATTCGTGCGCCCAGATTCGTCGTTGCGTACACCATCGCAGGCGCTCCTGTCTGTGATGCAGCGTCAAGGGTAGCCGCAGCCATGGTCCGAGCTGATAGACCATGCTTCTGCAAACGTCGTCGAACTGTTCGTGCATATGGTTGTTGTCTTGCAAGCGTCCCCTTCTGTTGACTCAGGGATGAGACGTGGCTGCACGATCCGTTACAGCAATGGGGATAAGATGCCTGTCATCTCGACTGCTACTGGTACGAGGCCGTTGGGATCCAGCACGGCGTCCAGTATTACCTTCCTGAACCCACCGATTCCATATTCTGCTAACAGTCATTGGATCTCGACCAATGCAAGCAGCAATGTCGCGATACGATAAACCACAATCGCGATACGCTACAATCCGACCTTTATCAAAGTCGGAAACGTGATGGTAAGCATTTCTCCTCATTACACGAAGCATCACAACAACGTTTTACCAGCCAACGCTGCTCAACTGCTGTTTGTGTATGAGAAATGGGTTGGAAACTTTCCTCGCGTCGACACGTTGTAGGTGTCGCCACCGGCGCCAACATTGTGTGAATGCTTTGAAAAGCTAATCATTTGCATATCTCAGCATCTTCTTCCTGGCTGTTAAATTTCGCGTCTGTAGCACGTCATCTTCATGCTGTGGCAATTTTAATGGCCAGTAGTGCAGATTTTTTTAATTGCATATTTGGATCAATAAAAGTGTTTAGAATTCACCACTGAAACGGTTTTACCGAATACGGAACGGAATTGTTTGTTATTCGCGGTTGAACAAAAAATTCACCTGCCTGAATTCGGCCTGTTTCAAGCACCGGTTTTTTTTTCTTTCAGAGGACGAGTTATTCTACCGGTGCTTGGGAGGAAACACAAAAAATTCAAATGAAAGTTCAAACGCGTGTGTTTGGAAGATAGCCCCCAAGCATTTGCATTCTGGTGCGAAGACTGTGGAGATTGCGACTTTCCTGGCAGTGAGCAGCTTCAAGGAAGGGTATTCAGCACTTCTCAAGACCTTGATGTCGATAGACGTCACCCTGGGACTCTATTCGACGCAGTTCGCCAAGCATGCGGACAACCACCGGATTCAAGCGGCCGAAAACCGCTTTTCACCGGCCGTACGAGCGGCTCTGGAGCAACGCACGATGGCCCAGATCGAGCAGAACGCTTTCTGTGAGGAAGAGGAAGGACTAGTTTCAGGACTCGGAATAACAGACTGAAAGGAAGTTGCATAATATTGCATTTACATGTAGTAAAACTTCAAACGCGTTTTTCTCGAAATGACGTTTTTTTATCGCGCGGTATGGTAACTTCAAATCTACTGAACCAATTGGCATGATTCTTTGTTTCCGATGAAGCTAACTAAATTGTCTAGGAGTGTACCACTTTTGTTCCGATCCATCAACTACAAATATTTTTACTTGGCCGACGAAGTCGAAAAATCGATGGAAAAAAACCGTATTTTTTCAAATGGCCGCCATTTTATTTCCTAACGTCCAAATAACTTAAACGAGGTACAACTCCTAAAGAATCTTATGTACTTCGTTAACGTCAACTCAATTTTGATTTCAAACCAGCCGGCTGATCTGTGCCATACGGCGCGTCGAAGTCTACATCGATATTTTGTTTCGTTCCGATGGCACTTCCCCCTTTGCTCTTCGACATTTTCGGTCGAAAATATTCCAGTTTGTAGAGGAATTATCAATAAAAAGTTTGACCAATTTGACTTTGATATCTATAACTCATCCCGAGAAAAAAGTTCTCATAGAACATGCTTTTTCCGGGCCTAAGATAGTAAACCTCCTCTTAAGATGGTATAACACGCATTGAACGAAGATTACGTCGAAAGACCGGATTTTGTAGCGAGAAGTGTGGGGAATAAGATGGTGTGTTGGAACCCTAAATAAACCGACCCGCTTCTAGAGAAAAAAAGTGTTCTATTACTTATTGAAAGCCCGTACTAGAGAATTGGGTAACTCCATCAGCTAAGACTTAAGGGATAAGGGAACATCAGAACGGACATCTACTGGGTTATTACAAATGATTGAAGCGATTTCACAGCTCTACAATAACTTTATTATTTGAGATATTTTCACAATGCTTTGCACACACATACAAAACTCAAAAAGTTTTTTTAGGCATTCACAAATGTTCGATATGTGCCCCTTTAGTGATTCCGCAGACACCAAGCCGATAATCAAGTTCCTCCCACACTCGGCGCAGCATGTCCCCATCAATGAGTTCGAAAGCATCGTTGATGCGAGCTCGCAGTTCTGGCACGTTTCTTGGTAGAGGAGGTTTAAACACTGAATCTTTCACATAACCCCACAGAAAGAAATCGCATGGGGTTAAGTCGGGAGAGCGTGGAGGCCATGCCATGAATTGCTGATCATTATCTCCACCACGACCGATCCATCGGTTTTCCAATCTCCTGTTTAAGAAATGCCAAACATCATGATGGAAGTGCGGTGGAGCACCATCCTGTTGAAAGATGAAGTCGTCGCTGTCGGTCTCCAGTTGTGGCATGAGCCAATTTTCCAGCATGTCCAGATACACGTGTCCTGTAACGTTTTTTTTCGCAGAAAAAAAAGGGGCCGTAAATTTTAAACCGTGAGATTGCACAAAACACGTTAACTTTTGGTGATTTGCGAATTTGCTGCACGAATGCGTGAGGATTCTTATAAAGGCACATTTGCATGCCGAGCGTGAGCTTCCTCGGAAACTCGAAATATTAATTAAATAAATAATCAGTGACAAATAAATAAAGCCTATGGCACACAACTGCAGCGCTGTGTCGCTGATAAAACAAAAGCACAATTACGTTACTCTTATGTTTGATTAGAAAGGGGAGAGCTCTGGTAGAAGTGGTGCGAGAAGCACGTATTTTATTCTATTGTCTGGCACACCGCCATATTTCATGTTATAGAAGAATACTGCGAGTTGCAACCAGACTAGGCACTCGATTCTGTAAAGAATTTATATTTATAAAAGTAAGTAGGATTATGAACTGTAGGTTTATTCATTGAATATATCTGATTTAACTAACTGTGTAACTTTTTTATGTTTAGTAGACTATCACCTCTGTACGACGTTTTGGCATGGCTGGCAAATTATTGTAATATTGAGATTTAGATTATGAGTCCGCACCTACCGCAGCAGTCTTTGGAAACGATTTAATTACGAAGTCCGATTATTTCAGTTTTATTTCACGGTCAACTACGAGTAACATTGCCTTTACGAAAAAGCCATTGTCAAGCGTCTGATACCGAATAATTAAACGTCCACGTTCCAGATAAGCAAATATCAATTACAATTACAATCACCATCATACAGATAGAATAATTAATATTTAAATAATATTTTTATTTTATTTATTTTATATTGGCGACTGCGTGTCGGACTTGTTATTTTGTCATTTGTTACATTGTTCTCTTTGTTTCATGTGAAAAATCAACTTTCTGGACCTGGACGTAAATGTATGAGAGATAACAAAAAATCTGAAGATATTTTCCAATTCTAAAATTTTGCGGGAAGACGCAATGAAACTTCCAGCAAAATAAGGTAAGACGCAGCATCTTTGCATTAGCAGGCTTGACCAGACGTATAATTCAGTGTATTAGCTTTTCAGTAGATTCTGTAGTGTTTCTTTCGTGCATAACAGTTTTCAGTGATAAATTTCATTCTCAGTACTTTTCCTTAAACAATAACGTATGCAACAATACCAATACACGAGTGTACAATATGGCCGACTTCTGTACGATACGTAGTAACATGGACAGCAGCCATTACCAATAATCTCAAATTCAGTTTATATTTTTAAATTAACAGACAGCCATTGTTGCTACGAGAGATTCATGCTCAACTGCATTTTATTTTAAAATCAGTGTCAAATATTTTCTTGAAACATATATCACGTGTGGCATGGTAATAACTAGAAATCAATACGCAAAAATGAAACAGCAAAGACGTACTATTCAGACGCAATCCGACTCGGACGAGAGACAAATGTTAGAAAATGACTTTACGACAGCAACCGGTAGTGACGATTTATCAAACATTGACGCAAGTGTTGACGGAAATTTTGGCAATAGGCCGTCCGCTACAAAAATTTCAAAGTCTCAGTCAGAGCCCATGTTGATGCATGACGTCACGTCTAATGACGCGACGGGAGCACAGACCTTGCAAACAGTAAACATTGCCGACATGTTACAAATGCTAATGAAACAAAACGCAGAAAATATGGCATACATAAGGAAACAGAACGCCGAAAACATGGCAACCTTACAGACACAAAATGACGCAATTAAATCTGACCTCATAGCACTCAAGACAGGTAATGACACTTTATGTAAACGTGTGGAACTTATAGACGCCACACTGACCAAACAGATGACTGAACTCAGTACTAAATTTTCCCAGCTTAATACGAGACAAGAAAAGACTACAACTGACGTAGCACTTTTACAGACACAAGTAAAAAACCTTAATGTCACGTGTGAAGTTCTTACTGAACAAATTCAAACATATCCTTCAGTACATGACAACCTTGAAAAACGAATTACTGACGTACAGAATAAATTTGACAATGTTGAACAACACCTGACTGACATCTTACAATCTGATGCCACAGCTCATTTTCAAAATATTAATAAAGAATTTCATGATTGGGTAGTGAACAAAGACAAACATTTTGATAGATGCTTACGTGAAAATTTACCAACAATTGTGCACGACTCCGTAGCGCAATACATTACTAATAACAAACAGCTGATCAGTGACGCAGTACAATCCGTCACTGCACCCATGAGACAATTCACCGATCGACCACAGTCTGAATGTAACGAAAATATCAGTCAAAATGCACAGTTCAGGAACCAATATACATTCGAGTATGACACACACATACCGCACACGACAAACACACAAGAACAAAACACACCACGACTACAACACATACCACGATGTGCAAACACAAACACGAGCTATTATCATGGTAAACCACAGCAACATTATCGTAATTACTCGCCAGCTGAACATACCAGTAATTACAGTGGAATAAATCCATATCACAATGCGAAGGAAGAAGAAAGCTTAATGAAACACAGGCAATTTCAGATTTTTATCCCAGAAAAACGAACCATTCATCCGGTGATTTTTCTTAAATCTTTTAGTAACGCATTTCCACGCACTTGGAGTGACCGGAAAAAGATTTCATATATTGTCGGATACATCCAAGGCGATGCAGCTGTCTGGGCATACAGTCAAGCTGACGTATGTACCACGTACAGTGAGTTTGAGCGTGCTTGTCTGAACAAATTCTGGTCGCAATCCGTCCAGGAGCGACTCAGAAGACAAATTTTAGAACCTGAAACTTTTAACAGTAAAAATGGCAACTTACGCAGATATTTTGAAAAATACTTGAACATGGGACACTTTGTAGACGAACCAGTCGCAACGCGTGATATACTCCGTGCGTTGAAGGCCAAATTGCCTTTCAACATTAAAGAAAAACTCCTACATATCCCGGATGACGATTCAGATTATTTTTTAACAGCCTTAGATTCGGTTGACATGTTACTTGAAGATCAGCGCTTCGCGCGGCAAAACAGCAGCCACAATGTTTACACTAGTGGTATGCAAAACATGCAGGCTTGCCAACTCAATTCTGGCGCGCCCACAGTTGGATACGCGGTACAGCAAAAACAGCAAACTCACATGCCGTCTCAATACGAAAATCAAAATCAACACGCGTATTCCAATACAAACAATAGTTACAACAGTAATAACACTTCATGCGGCAATCCATACAAAAGGCACCGCGGTAATAACTACAACGGTAACAACGGATACAAAGGCAACAACAAAAACACAAACAGAAATAGAAATAATAATAACTACGAGCCAAGACAGCATCAAGGTTGGACTCGTAACGATCAGTACTTTCATTCAAACTCTGCTTTACCACAGCAGCCACCAGGACAAAATTGGAGCATACCTTACGACCGACAGGTAAGTTATAATGCGCAACAGCAACAACAACCGCAAAAGTTTGGAGATCATAATAGGCAATATCCGAATGTGAATATAATAGAAATGACACCTGATGCACAACCTCAATCTGTGTCAGTACCTAGTACAAATGCTGATCCAACAAACTAGAAACAGTCACTTCTATGCCCCAGGTCGTGGCTGAAGAATTCTTGGGGGGCGACTTCAATGGTAATCAGTTATTTGACACCACACTTGAACAACAGAATAATGATATGCCGAATAATTCTAAACAAAAATTACCTGTTTTATTTATAAGATACAACTACAATAACAATATATCAGATGAACTTTACAAGACAGTACACAATGTCGTTCAAACACAAATGAAATTGTTTTAGCATCTACTACTGGTGTAGTAGGTGGGATTCCAACTACTATTATCCTAGATACAGGTGCAGCTGTGAGCGTTTTGTCTTTTAATTTCTATAAAAAGATGTGTGAATTGGAACCTGTGCCTGAGTTTCCTGCCCAAAACTGTAAAATAACTACTGCACTAGGTAATAAGTCATGTAGGGTTACGAAGCAAGTTTTTGTAAACGTTAAAATAGGTAATGGAACCGTACAATGGCCATTCCTGGTTGTACAAAACCTTGTGACAAATTGCATATTAGGAATAGATATTATGAGCGAGAAGGACTCTATTATAGACTTCTCCAAAGGTAAATGTATTTTAAATGATAAAGGCAGTGTAATTATTATTGATTTGGACAGGAGAACTCTAAAGCATGACAAACACTGTACAGGGTACAAGGTTCAGTTAGTACTTGACAATGACATTCAAGATATGCAAACACACTCATCTGACACAGAGCTAATGGACTTGAAAACATTGCTTGATCATAAGATAAGTGAAGCTACAGCTCTCAGTGTACATGAACGTATAAAACTACAGGAAGTGCTATCCAAATATTTACAAGTTTTTACCAAACGATTAGGTGTTATCAACACGTATGTATACAAGATTGAAGTTAAGCCTCACAAGATATTCTACCACAAGACATATAACGTACCGTTATCTCAACGACCTGCTGTGTGGCAAGAATTAAAACAAATGTTAGACTGGAAGGTCATTGAACCATCCACCTCACCTTATTGTAGTCCTCTACTTGTTGTCAAAAAATCAAATGGAAGCATTAGGTTAGTGTTAGACGCACGAGCAATTAATGAAATAATTTTACCGGTTCACACAAAACCCGAAAATTTAGAAGAGCAATTACAGAAATTTCTAGATGCAAAATATTTTTCCACAATAGATCTCGCTAATTCGTTTTGGCAGGTGGGTATCACTCCTGATTCACGGGAATATACTGCATTTATGTTCAGGGGGCGAACCTATCAGTTTTGTGTTCTACCTTTCGGACTGAATGTCAGCTCTGGGGTATTCATTACAGCCCTGGATACCGTGCTTGGCGACGATTTAGTTGAGACAGTCACACACTATGTAGATGATATACTGATAGCTACACAGTCTTGGAAGGAACACGTTGGCACACTTCAAAGAATTTTAGAAAAATACGCACACCGAGATCTTAGAGCATTTCATGCTGAATAATGTCAAAGTCATACCCATCAAAATATTGCTAAGCAACTCGAAAAACTCTGTTGTTACAACACAGATAATAAGTAGTGTAGAAATTTTCATTTCAGCGATTCCAGAGTCGCAGTTGAAGGCAGAAGAGCTCTTCTTTCAGCGCGCGCCACCACCTGGAAGATGGAATATCAAAATGAAATTTATGATTACGTAGCAGTGAATGATATATTAATTTTTCACGGAACATTTGTTATTGTAGGTACCACTGACTTGGTATGACACCTGACGAACCGACAGACGTCATCTGTGAAGCGATCTTTTACTTTGAGAAATAGATTAGACGCACATCTCTCAACACGAAAAGCATCTATCAGTAGTCAAGGCCACACAGACACTCTACACACACGCACAAAACGCGAGGAATCGAACATTTTCTCTCTCTTACTATTTTGAATATTTATTGAGTAGTGAAAACGCCTGGTCTTGCCTACTGATGTAATGAATGTTGTGTCTAACCTATCTTAATTTCAGATGACATCACGTGACACAATGTAATAACCTATAGCTATGTAATGATGATGCAAACATGTTTATGTGCAACTGTATTATGTTTATGCTAAGAAAATATGTGACGTGTGTATGTATAATTACTTATTTTTTTAACTGATGTATCATGTAACTGTTACTATGTAAAAATTTGAACAAAACGAGTGCCAAAAAGACATTGCATAGTGAACCTCTGTTCACGGACATTAACGAACATTACTAACTCTGCAACTACGCAGAAACCTATGTGAAGGAAACGGTTAATGCCATTCATTATGCATCGTACCTATGTAAACGCGATGAACGATTTCTTTGATTAATAACTACGAACATTTAGGTGAGCTATATTCAGCAAAAAACTGAAAATGTGAAGTGCATAATTCGTGCATCGTCTAGTGACATTACTACAGTACCTAACTTCAAGATGTTAACTGGATTAAATGGACACATAGTGCCTGTCCAGAAAACAACACGACGGGTGGAAGAATTTTGGTTGGAACTTCAGGGAATGAAATGTTCTCGAAATGTGACGGACACTCTTACCTGGACTGTCCAAGGATCGACGCCAGCTATGTGCCGTCCGAGGTTCTGCAACCAAGCTTCCACGGAATGTAAAAAACGAACTGCACATGGACCAATTACTCGACGGGTCACGTCTGATCTGTAATAAGCAATGCTTTTAGTCACAACGAACTGCATCACAACGACTATAATGGAAATGGGAAATGGACACGCTTATGTATTAATCACGTTGTTATACAACGATGTTACTGTGATCAAAAAAACTTTACCACGACGATACTAACCTGTAAAAAATTATTGTGCAGCAGATGAATATGAACTGTAATAACGACACGATGTGTATAGGTCAATGCACCTGAAACATACGGACATTTTTCTTTGAAGTATTTCAAAACAATACTATGTAACTAAGAACATTCAACAATCTAAGTTGTATTGTGTTATAACAAATATTGTAAATTTAAAACTAAGTTACCTGTCATAGAATGTAGTCTTCATATGTAATCTTGGTTGAATATTTTCTTTGTGCAACGACTGAGAAACGCGAACACACGAACAATATGAACTGCAATACTGTGCCGCGTGATCTAACTGTACGATATAACGGCAGTGCCGGAGTCACACAGACGCTTCTGCGCATGCGCGCACTCTATCTGCCAACATAAGAACTTTTATGGCGCACCCGCGTCATTCAAATTTTGTATATAATGTGTATAATGTGTATAATGTAGGTCATGTAAATAGTTGTAGATAACTTAGATTTTCTTGTGCCTTTAGGTGAATTGCTCGCCTGCAGGTGTGTCCTTTCGCCTCGCAATTCAGGGGGCAATATAAAGGCACATTTGCATGCCGAGCGTGAGCTTCCTCGGAAACTCGAAATATTAATTAAATAAATAATCAGTGACAAATAAATAAAGCCTATGGCACACAACTGCAGCGCTGTGTCGCTGATAAAACAAAAGCACAATTACGTTACTCTTATGTTTGATTAGAAAAAAGGGAAAGCTCTGGTAGAAGTGGTGCGAGAAGCACGTATTTTATTCTATTGTCTGGCACACCGCCATATTTCATGTTATAGAAGAATACTGCGAGTTGCAACCAGACTAGGCACTCGATTCTGTAAAGAATTTATATTTATAAAAGTAAGTAGGATTATGAACTGTAGGTTTATTCATTGAATAAATCTGATTTAACTAACTGTGTAACTTTTTTATGTTTAGTAGACAATCACCTCTGTACGACGTTTTGGCATGGCTGGCAAATTATTGTAATATTGAGATTTAGATTATGAGTCCGCACCTACCGCAGCAGTCTTTGGAAACGATTTAATTACGAAGTCCGATTATTTCAGTTTTATTTCACGGTCAACTACGAGTAACATTGCCTTTACGAAAAAGCCATTGTCAAGCGTCTGATACCGAATAATTAAACGTCCACGTTCCAGATAAGCAAATATCAATTACAATTACAATCACCATCATACAGATAGAATAATTAATATTTAAATAATATTTTTATTTTATTTATTTTATATTCTCTACCGCCCAGATTTGCACATTGTGTCTGTTCACTTCACCATTAAGAAAAAACGTTGCTTCATCACTGAAAACAAGTTTCGCACTGAACGCATCCTCTTCCATGAGCTGTTGCAACCGCGCCGAAAATTCAAAGCGTTTGACTTCGTCATCGGGTGTCAGGGCTTGTAGCAATTGTAAACGGTAAGGCTTCTGCTTTAGCCTTTTCCGTAAGATTTTCCAAACGGTCGGCTGTGGTACGTTTAGCTCCCTGCTTGCTTTATTTGTCGACTTCCGCGGGCTACGCGTGAAACTTGCCCGCACGCGTTCAACCGTTTATTCGCTCACTGCAGGCCGAACCGTTGATTTCCCCTTACAGAGGCATCCAGAAGCTTTAAACTGTGCATACCATCGCCGAATGGAGTTAGCAGTGGGTGGATCTTTGTTGAACTTCGTCCTGAAGTGTCGTTGCACTGTTATGACTGACTGATGTGAGTGCATTTCAAGCACGACATACGCTTCCTCGGCTTCTGTCGCCATTTTGTCTCACTGCGCTCTCGAGCGCTCTGGCGGCAGAAACCTGAAGTGCGGCTTCAGCCGAACAAAACTTTATGAGTTTTTCTACGTATCTGTAGTGTGTCGTGACCATATGTCAACGAATGGAGCTACAGTGAATTTAAGAAATCGCTTCAATCATTTGTAACAGCCCTGTACATGTAAATCTCTGTTCTTCATGTGATGTGCCTACAAATTTTAGAGTTTTTCGACTGCCTGTGGGTGGTTCCTGCCAGTGCGATTTTGGAATGAGAGTATGGTTATTACGATCGCAAAGCCTCTGGAATGCGATGACCTATATACCCTGACCCACATCGGTAACATGGTAACGGCGATGTTTGGCGACCACTGTAACGAGACGAGAGGCGACACCGGTCATAGACGTCGGCACGGACCTTTGTAATGGCCGAATAAAGCCGCCTTTACGCGTCAGCGCAAAGTTTCAAAACCGTGCGGAAGCGGCCTGGCCGCACCAGTCGCGGGATTACAATTGCCTCTGCTGTGCGGATCGGCGGCAGTATTTCATCAGGCCACTCGCGTTGCTTTCATTTCTGGCCCGGCGAACGGCTCTTTTATTCGGCTCAAACGGCCGCTTTCTCCGCCAGAAAGTCCGGCCGATAATTCTGGCCGCTCAAAAAAAAGTGGCAGCAGCGTTCGTTTGAATACTGGTGCCCTCGTGTTGCGCACAAAACTGTAATCGGCCGGATTACGTTAAAGCCTTTCTTAACAAGCGGAAAAGAACTGAGGTAATTCCCGATTTTGCATCGGTATTTGACACGCCTGTTATTCTCGCTTTAAGCTCTCAGAGGGTATTTTCACAGTGTAAATACGCTGTCGTATTTTTGTTAAGGCAAGACCGTGTTGTTTTGTCTAGAACCGTTACATCGGCAGTTTTATTCTGCGAGGAAAGCCTCCGATTTTCCGCAATTTGAAATAAAATTACAAATTAAGTAATCTACATGGTACTAAAGTTAACGGAATTTCGAAGACATCCATGCTGATTATGTTCACGGAATTCTAGCTGATGGGAAAATATAACCTTGGTGAAAAATAGAACAAATTAGTTTCATTATTGGAAATTGGCTACATTACATGGAAGTAATGACTGAATTTTCTGGAATATTTAATACAATGAACTGTATTACTCTGTCGGATTTTGTATCGAGTGTAAGATTATGACCAACATGAACGTCATTTTTTCGGCAATTGATACCGATGTGCTAAATTTAAGGACGAAAGTAGCTATCGTATTATGTGTCACTATCAGGTAGGCCGGCCGGAGTGGCCGTGTGGTTCTAGGCGCTTCAGTCTGGAACCGAGCGACCGCTACGGTCGCAGGTTCGAATCCTGCCTTGGGCATGGATGTGTGTGATGTCCTTACGTTAGTTAGGTTTAATTAGTTCTAAGTTCTAGGCGACTGATGACCTCAGAAGTTAAGTCGCAAAGTGCTCAGAGCCATTTGAACCCTTTTGAACTATCGGGTAATATACCTCCATCCTACGTAGAAAGAATTACTGCAGTATAGTACAGAAGGCTGTAATACCCCTATTACTCGTTAAGATGCGGTGGCAGGTTCTTGGATTGAGTTACCTTTCTTTTGATTCTCTTTCAAATATTCATTGACCCGCAGGCACTCTTCCTTATAAGAGAAGAAACCTTCTCTGGCATGGTGTTTTAATTTGCCAGGAAGTTTGAGATCGTTAATAGTGAAACTAAGTATATTTATATTTATTGTGGCTATTCCTTTTGTGAGCGCTTTCGAAATGAAACCAATGGTGCAGTATACAGGGTGCTACAAAAAGGTACGGCCAAACTTTCAAGAAACATTCCTCACACACAAATAAAGAAAAATTGTTACGTAGACATGTGTCCGGAACGCTTAATTTCCATGTTAGAGCTCATTTTAGTTTCGTCAGTATGTACTGTACTTCCTCGATTCACCACCAGTTGGCCCAATTGGAGGAAGGTAATGTTGACTTCGGTGCTTGTGTTGACATGCGACTCATTGCTCTACAGTACTAGCATCAAGCATATTAGTACGTAGCATCAACAGGTTAGTGTTCATCACGAACGGGGTTTTGCAGTCAGTGCAATGTTTACAAATGCGGAGTTGGCAGATGCCCATTTGATGTATGGATTAGCACGGGGCAATAGCCGTGGCGCGGTACGTTTGTATCGAGACAGATTTCCAGAACGAAGGTGTCCCTACAGGAAGACGTTCGAAGCAATTGATCGGCGTCTTAGGGAGCACGGAACATTCCAGCCTATGACTCGCGACTGGGGAAGACCTAGAACGACGAGGACACCTGCAATGGACGAGGCAATTCTTCGTGCAGTTGACGATAACCCTAATGTCAGCGTCAGAGAAGTTGCTGCTGTACAAGGTAACGTTGACAACGTCACTGTATGGAGAGTGCTACGGGGGAACCAGTTGTTTCCGTACCATGTACAGCGTGTGCAGGCACTATCAGCAGCTGATTGGCCTCCACGGGCACACTTCTGCGAATGGTTCACCCAACAATGGGTGCAAATGTTCTCTTTACGGATGAGGCTTCATTCCAACGTGATCAAATTGTAAATTTTCACAATCAACATGCGTGGGCTGACGAGAATCCGCACGCAATTGTGCAATCACGTCATCAACACAGATTTTCTGTGAACGTTTGGGCAGGCATTGTTGGTGATGTCTTGATTGGGCCCCATGTTCTTCCACCTACGCTCGATGGAGCACGTTATCATGATTTCATACGAGATACTCTACCTGTGCTGCTAGAACATGTGCCTTTACAAGTACGACACAACATGTGGTTCCTGCACGATGGAGCTCCTGCACATTTCAGTCGAAGTGTTCGTACGCTTCTCATCAACAGATTCGGTGACCGATGGATTGGTAGAGGCGGACCAATTCGGTGGCCTCCACGCTCTCCTGACCTCAATCCTCTTGACTTTCATTTATGGGGGCATTTGAAAGCTCTTGTCTACGCAACCCCGGTACCAAATGTAGAGACTCTTCGTGCTCGTATTGTGGACGGCTGTGATACAATACGCCATTCTCCAGGGTTGCATCAGCGCATCAGGGTCTCCATGCGACGGAGGGTGGATGCATGTATCCTCGCTAACGGAGGACATTTTGAACATTTCCTGTAACAAAGTGTTGGAAGTCACTCTGGTACGTTCTGTTGCTGTGTGTTTCCATTCCATGATTAATGTGATTTGAAGAGAAGTAATAAAATGAGCTCTAACATGGAAAGTAAGCGTTTCCGGACACATGTCCACATAACATATTTTCTTTCTTTCTGTGTGAGGAATGTTTCCTGAAAGTTTGGCAGTACATTTTTGTAACACCCTGAATAATTTCAGTGGAAAAAATAGGCCCTCGTATATAAATATAGCAATCTACATCTGACTGAATTTAATAATTAGTACCAAAAGTTACTGACTGATATTTTAAACACGTAATATATAACACAAAAGGGTTGTCGGTACGTCAGACTAAGGGACGGGATAATTTAATGAATCAGTGTTTGGCATTTGGTCTTGTACATCACCCAGTAAGTGCTCATTCTGGTGCTTGCGTAGCCTACCGATCTCTATTATTTGGATGCTGTTAATCATTACTCAAGAATTTTCTTTGAGTGACACTGTGGTTGGAATGACTACACAAGACAGGGGCATTTGCTTTTGAAATGACATCAAAATTTATTTAACATGGAAATAGACAAGCGTCACAATGAAATTAGTAAAACTTTTTGGCGGCTTATAATATGTCCAAGAATTTTAAACTGTTACAATTCAAGGTACTTAAATACATTTTTAGCAACACACTTTCTTTGAATGGCGAAAGGAGTAGAATGTTGGGGACAGCATGTGGTCTGTCTGCTCAGTCTCACAATGTGCATTCGCATACGCTACGGAACGGGAACAAGGCCGAGAACATTAGCTATGAACAACTATCTCGAGAAGATAGGTAATTCAGGCAACGTAGAGTACGCAATGGTTTTGGTTGTATGCTTGATCGCTTCAAATGGGTCACTGATTTGTCTATGGCGCAACGTAGAGTACACAATGGTTTTGGTTGTATGCTTGATCGCTTCAAATGGATCACTGATTTGACTATGGCTTTCATTTTCGTATTCTGTCACAAGTGAGAGAGAGAAACCACTGCAAACTATTAACAGTTCAAAAGGCTGCAGTTGATATGCTCAAGCAATACACACACATTGAACGAAACTAAGATTCATGAAAATGTTCAGTAAAGACACTTATGCCCAGTAATTGTTATATATTGCAAAAATTAAATAATGACTTTTGGCGGTAACTCCGTATTTAATTAAAATGCGGAAGAGTCCGATTCCAGCCATCTGGATCGGATAGAGAACAAAGTCTCACACATAATTAAAAGCACCAAAATTTCAGAGATTACCCGTGAAGCGGCTTAAATCACGCGACCGAATTTATTAAGCAATTACAGATTATGTTGAAGTCAGGTGTAAGTGTCTGAAGCACAGGTACACTCACTGTAGCTCACAAAAAAAGTTTTGTTGTACGTTAAATTTGTACAGATCGTTTCCGAAATTCGGCACACGAGAAGTATCTTGTATTACAAGCGAGGTAATGAAAGAAAGGAATAACCAAATTAATTTACCGAGGAGAAACTATTGCAATTGAGCACCAAATGGCCTCTCACAATAGAAGCCACATCACTTGAGTTACACCATCACAAATTCAAACACCTGATGAAATTACGACCCCTATCCTAGTTAATCAGTGATATTAAACCTGCAAAGATAAGAAATAATTGAACTTGGGCACTAAATAAACCATTGTAACAAATTTTTCCCGGTCATTCGACGCAGGCGATCTGAGAGAGCGTCCGGTTGCTTACCCGTCTTCTGGAACAGTGCCCGAGTTGGCAAACCCAGAGGGCCTGTCCCCGTCCACCACTAGTGATGGGGGAAATCCACGTGGTGCCCATGACTAATCTATGCACACCAAATCGTTATCTCGTCTTTGACTTTAATACCCTGTTCGTGTTCTTTGCCTTACCCAGACTGAAGTTGGTACGAGAGTGAGTCCTTCTGCTGCCAAATTAAAAACCATTCGTGCTCGCCAATACACAGCAGAAAATGATAAGGCGAGGAAGGGAGAACACAGAACGTGCACAGTAGTAAACTTTAAAAAAATCCATATTGAACCATATTTATTCCATAATCATGTTGGTGTAACATCCACAGTGACACTGACGGGGATGGTATGTCAGGACACAAAGAGTTACCAACTCGAAAAACTGAATTTACAGCCGCAGCTACAAGGAAATCTTTGTAGACTGCATAAACAGGCACTAAATAGAGATTCTCACCTCTGCAATGGTTCAGCTTGTGGTGTCTCATGCTAACTGAAAGAAATTTACTGTGGAACGAAGAGAAATAATGCTTTTATTCGAAGACAATAATTACACCGAAGTCGCCGCGACTTGTCATGGTCCCCTAGATATTACAAAAGACGGAACATGGTTCTTAAAAGGACGTGTAATTATTACGGACAGCAACGCATGTTCTCTAACGTCCTAACTTGCTGGCAAGAAAGTTAATGACGAATTCTTGTAGCAGCGCGTTTCATTTCTCAGTCAACACGGCTAACAAGTGCTCGATCGTGCTTGGTGCATCTGGAGGTGCTACAATGTGTCTCCTGCACCAGTCCCACAAGTGATCGATAGGATGTAAGTCTAGGATCGGGCAGGCCAGTTCATTCGTCGAATATCCTCGCGTTCCAAGAGTTCTTCACCAAAAAGGATAAAGAGGAGGAGGAGGTCATTAGTGTTTAACGTCCCGTCGACAACGAGGTCATTGGAGCCGGAGCACAAGCTCGGATTAGGGAAGGATGGAGAAGGAAAGTGGCAGTGCTGTTCCCAAGGATCCATCCCGGAATCTGCTTTAAGCGATTTGGAATAATCACGGGAAACCTAAATAAGGATGGCCGGACGAGGGGTTTGAACCGTCGTCCTTCCGAATGCAAATCCAGTGTGTGCTAGCCACTGCGCTACCCCGCTCGGTGCTGCACCAAAGACATCATGTTCGATAATGCTGGACGTACCTTCATATGACGAATGGAGGGAACACTTAATGCACTCAGGAACATTGTCAAACATTGTCGTTTCACGTCACTTCTGTTCGCCTCACTGCGTATTTGTTTCATTTCCCTTCTGCGCCATCATCAGTGCATTTTCTTAGTATCACTCTGTGATGATTATGTGGCTTTCTGACATAAACAGCTGATATGTTGTTCCAATATATCTCTTTTTGTTAATTTCTCTTTTCCACGGCTCCACGTGGTATGCAAACTATGCCTTATAACACTCACTGTCACTGTTTATCACAAGTATATATCTCATAGGTCGCAGTGCTAACATAATGGACGGTGGCTGAAATTCCAGTCCGGTCATGCCAATTGAGGTTTTATGTGATTCGCCCCTTCCCCCTCCCCTCCCACGTCGAAATAACTTGAGACAAATGTAAGGATGGTTCCTCTGAAATGGATGTGGTCGATTTCCTTACCCATCTTTTCCCTATCCGAGTTCGCTCTCCGTCGCTGATGACCTTCTCACCGATGTGGTTTAAACCCTTGTCTCCCATCTCTACTTCTGTAAGAGCCATTCCTAAGATGTCGTATGCAGCTACGAAGTCGACACTCTCAGACTGCAATCTAATCTGTATCAGTTATTTAGTGTGGTTTATACTTGATATATGTAAGCTACAATTACGTTTTAAAGACATATTGCCACATTTCATTCGTTAAATTCCTTACTCATGAGAATTACGTTTTCCAGAACCTTACAAACGACAGCGGATCTCTTTTTAAGTGTTATGTGGTTTGTATGGCAGTCCAGTATGTTGGATTTTGTGTCTGTAGCGTTACTTTGAAAGTACTCTCTAAAACTTTTTTTGAAATCATACCAGCGAAGCATGCTGTGAAAAGATTGGTATATTTTCTCAACTGCTTCGAGACACAGGGTCTTTTCTTGACTATATAGGAAGTTAAAGAAATCGAGCCTGGACACGTTAAAGGACGAAAGGAGTTTTACAGGGGAACATTAAACAATTTCTGACTAGCACAGGTGAAAGTAATAGAGTAGAAGACGAATGGGTAGCTTTGAAAGATGAACTAGTGAAGGCGACAGAGTATCAAATAGATAAAAAGATAAGATCTTGCAGAAATCCTTGGATAATATAGAAGATATTAAATTAATTGAGGAAAGAAGAAGATATAAAAGTGCAGCAAATGAAGCAGGCGAAAAGGAACACAAACGACTAAAAGATATGATTGACAGGAAGTGCAAAATGGCGGATCAGGAATGGCTAGAGAACAGATTAATGATATAGAAGCATGTATCACTTGAAGGGAGATAGATAACTCCTAGAGGAAAATTGAACAGACATTTGAAAAAAAGAGAAGCAGTGTTGTGAATATGAGCTCAAATGGAGAACCAATGTTAAACAAAGAAGGGAGAGCTAAAAGGTAGTAGGGGTATATATAAGGATATTCCAAGGGACAGGAACTTGAAGGCATTGTTATAAACACCGAAGAGAAAGAAGACGGAGGTGAGATGACAGACATGATGCTGTAAGAATAATTTGACAGAGCACTGAACTATCTAAGTCAGAACAAGGTCCAAGAACTAGAAGACATTCCATCAGAATTACTGATAACCTTGGAAGAGCCAGCAGTGACAAAACCGTATGAAGGCTTTCACGACCGGATGACATATCTTCTGGTAAACCTTCCGGGATGTAAGGTCGTGGTCCATGAAACTCTTCAGCTCCTAACGTTTCGTCCAGAGCTGCGCTGGACATCTTCAGAGGGGTGTTTCTCCTCCGGTGAGTCTTGCCGACTGACGGGTCGGACGTCTGAGAGCGTCTTATATATCGTAGAAAAGTGGGCGTGACCAGAGCTACACGTGATATGCAGAGATAATCTTTGTCAAAGATAAAACTTAACTATCGATCGTAATCTCGTCACGGATAAAACTGTCTAGCAATTCTGTAGTGCTACTGTCCAAATATCACTAAGTTTCATGGCCTCTTCTTTCTGATTAAAATTATTTCTATGTTTATATATTTCAATTGCTTCTCTACAAAGCCGTGGGTAATAGTTCGTCGTCGTAGATAAAATTTTTGTTTCGGAAAACCTCACAAGAACACAGAAGCCTTTGCCGATTAGGAAAAACAGATAAATCGGCTGTAGCAGAACACGCTTTTCAGTCAGGAAATCATCAAGTGAGGTTTTCCGAAACAAAAATTTTATCTACGACGACGAACTATTACCCACGGCTTTGTAGAGAAGCAATTGAAATATATAAACATAGAGATAATTTTAATCGCAAAGAAGAGACCATGAAACTTAGTGATATTTGGACAGTAGCACTACAGAATTGCTAGACAGTTTTATCCGTGACGAGATTACGATCGATAGTTAAGTTTTATCTTTGACAAACATTATCTCTGCATATCACGTGTAGCTCTGGTCACGCCCACTTTTCTACGATATATAAGACGCTCTCAGACGTCCGACCCGTCAGTCGGCAAGACTCACCGGAGGAGAAAAACCCCTCTGAAGATGTCCAGCGCAGCTCTGGACGAAACGTTAGGGGCTGAAGAGTTTCATGGACCACGACCTTACATCCCGGAAGGTTTACCAGAAGATAGTGACAAAACCCTTCCTCCTTGTGTACAAGATGTGTTAGATAGGCGAAATTTCCTCAGATATCAAGAACAATATAATAATTCCAATTGCAAAGAAAGCAGTTTCTGACAGATGTGAATATTACCGAACTGTTAAGATTAATAAGAAGATTAATAACTGTTGCTTTCACAATACTAACACGACATCGGGGAAGATCAGATTGGATTCAGGAGAAAATTAGGAACGTGCGAGGTAGTACTGACCCTGGTACTTGTCGTAGGTTAAGGAAAAGCTCATTGATGTTTACAGCATTTGTAGACTTAGAGAAACTTTTTGACAATATTGAGTGTAATGTTCTCTTTGCCATTCTGAAGGTTACAGGGGTTAAATACAGGGAGCGAAAAACTCTTAACAACTTGTACAGAAACCAGAGTGCAGTTACCAGAGACGAAGAGCATGAAAGGGATAAGTGGTTGAGAACAGGAGTGAAACAGAAGACAGTTTGTGACCTACCCTCGATGTTATTCAATCTGTACACTGAGCGAACAGTAAAGGAAAGCAAAGAAAAATTGGGAGTAGGAGTTAATTTTCAGGAATAAGAAATAAAAAATTTGAAGTTTGGCGATGATATTGTATTTCTGTCAGAGACAGCAAACGACTTGGTAGAGTACCTGAAGGAAATGGAGGAAGTGGGCAGAACCTAGAAAATAAGGATATAAGATAAACAAAACAAGGATAACGGAATGTAATAGAATTACGTAAGGTAACGAGACACTTAAAGTGGTAAATGAATTTGGCTATTCGGGCAGCAAAATAACTGATAGTGGCCGAAGGAAAGAGGATGTAAAATATAGACTTGTTATTGCAAGAAAAGCATTTCTGAAGAAGAGAAATTTCGTAAAATCGAATCTAGATTTAACTGTTAGGGACTATTCTCTGAAAGTACTTCTGTTGAGTATGGTCACGTATGGAAGTGAAACATAGACGATAAATAGTTAAGACAAGAAGAGAACAGAAGCTTCTGAAACGCGTTTCTAGAGAATAATACTGACTATTAGACAGCTAGATCACGTAATTAATGAAGAGGTGAGGAATAGATACGGGGAGAAAGGAAATTCGTAGTACAACCAGCCTAGAAGAAGGGATCGGTTGATAGGACATGTTCTGTAGATTCAAGGGATCTCCAATTTAGTAATGGAGATAAATATGTAGGGTAAAAAATCTAGATGGAATTCAAAAGATGAATGCAGTAGGCAGATTCAGGAGGACGTAAGTTGCAGTAGTCATTCGTAAATGGAATGGCTTGCACGGGATAGAGTAGCGTGGAGAGCTGCATCAAACCAGTCTTCTGACTGAAGATCACAACAACAGTCTTGAACAACCTCTTAGCCTCTGTAGCGCTTTATTTTATACGCAGCGTCTTACACGCCATTCATGATGGGTACTCTGTCGTATCCTCGCCCGATCCACCTGCTTACGTCTAGTGTCTGTCATTTCATGCATCCAGTTAATTAATGTTAGTATCTTAATGCAGATTAACCTTTGACACGGACAAAGGAGATAAATAATTCGCGTATCTTGACGCCAGACTGATTTCCAAAACGATCATTCATTATTGTAACACTGTGAGAGACTTTTCTCGACTCACCTGTTTCACTAATATTTCCACTTTTCTTTCCCATTTTAATTTTTCCTCATTTGTTTCATATTGTTAGGGTTACGCAGTTCAGGCGGTAAAAACGGAACTCTTATTGGATTATATGTTTTGTTGTCCGGCTACCAGTTCGTCTATTTTCTCTGGAACGCATGGAGACAGGAAGCTGAAGTTTATGTCGAAATCTACGGTCCGCTGGCGGTATACAACATTTAAGCAATCTAATTCAACGTAAAGAAAAGATACAACCATTTATTTCACATATTTAGGTACCGTTAAGCTCACTTATCAAAACCTTTAGATCAGTGGTCGGCAAATCGCGGCTCATGAGCCATATCTGACTCTTTGGCCTCTTGGGCGTGGTTCTGTGCCACTGAAACTTCGTGCACCATTGGCGTAAGACTAGTATTGTAGTTTAGGTAGGCGTCTCTGCGTTTGGAAATTCCACCTGCCTCTGTTCGAAGCGTTTCCTCTCCCCTCCACGGTTCTCCATCAGCTCCTTTCTGAATATATAGGGGCCATGAAGTTTCAATCGGCCTTCACGCGTGGGGTTCAGGGATTGAATTAGACAGTTGGCTGTCTTTTTGTGCAAAGGTACAATCTTCAACAGTGCTAATATTTAAACCATTGTGATTAGTCAAGAGATTGCTAAGAGAGGCAAACCATATACAGAAGGTGAATACAGTACATAAAAAATTCTGTTTTAGATGCTTCCGAAGAGCTATTTTGGGATTTTAAGAACTAAACAGATGTTCTAAAGTTATTGAATTACCATAGTCTGCTAAAGCAGTAAATGGTAAAACATTCAAAAATCTTCAGGTATAATCAAATAATAAGTCTAAGGTTTTAAACTGGTTTCGATTTTAACAGTTGCAGCTATAAAGATGAACTTTTGTGTTATTGCCACTCAAAGGTCAGACACGTGGAGAGGATGTAGGAAATGCTGTACCTGAGCGCACTGAAAAACAGGTTCCACTCAATAGAACTGTTTCAGTTTCAACAGACGGGGTGAAAAATATGAACAGGGCGTTTCTTGTTGTTTAAAAAAAAAAATCACGAGATATTAAGTTCCTATTGGAGGAGTCATTAAGAAGCGCTCCTGAGGAAAGAAGAAATGTTGAGTTCTAACACCTGGCGTAGTACTCCTGATTCATAAAATTAACTAAAAACCTAATCTTTGTTGTTATTTTCTTATTTAGGAATACATATTCATGCGAACAATCAGTTTCACCCAAGAAACTTATCAAGAGTAAATTGAGAAATCGTCTTATTGATGAAAACCTGGAATCACACCTAACATTAAAAACAACAATATACAAACGTGATTTACCTTATCTTTCCAAGGGGATGGAAGGCTGTGTGTTTGGTAGTCATTATGATGATATAATTTTATGGATACCTCGGTTTTTAATTTGCAAATAATATAATTGAAACCTTCCCGTCTCCTCTTTACCACTTGTGTTATTGATAACCTTCCCTTTTACAACAAAGTATGTAACCTTTTCTTAGGGTTTCTATCTCTTGCATAATAATAACAAATGAAGTCTCCTGTATGAAATTTATTTTATTTCTCTATCTTCGCATACAAATTTAATTGCTGCTTATTAAAGGTGATTTTCTGATTATTTCGACGAAACATAGAATGTGTCGTCGTCGTGGCCCTCAGTCGTTACCTGCAATAACCCAAAACTGTTCCTTACCTTTTTTTACTGTTACTGGATCGCCATCTGACTGCTACATCGAACTGCGACATGAATGTACTTACTCTGTTTTACTATACTCTATTAGCTGCTGGTGGTCTTTCATAATAAGTGGCTGTATTTATTACCAAAGCTGACGTTATTCTTTAATAGCAAAGCTGGCGTTATTCTTTAATTAATTTGGCTGAAATTACGTAATTCATAGTTAAACTTTTTCTTGACAACAATAAAACTTTGCAAAGTTTTACGTTGATGGTTTTTTGGGATGGATTATAATTAGAAATGCAATATTGCTGCAAAAGTTAATTATATTCTGAATGAAATGATTTTACAAACGCTCAAATGGGACTTACTTTTCACAATAATCCTACAACTAGCAATGCGCAAACATACCTTCAGTAGTGTTGAGTTTCTCAAAAAATTAATTCAATAATATTAGTTCCTCTTATTATAATAGTTAGCTGATGTCTCTAGACATCCGTTTATAATCTCTTGTAAATCATAGCTAGTGGCTGGCAGGAACACCGCTCCTCTCAACCTCTCGCTTCAGACCTACTACCGACTCGCTTCACTTCTCGCTTACTACTGACATCCTACGAACGCTAAAGTGCGGTCTCTCCTGCCAACAATGCTTTCTGTTGCAGACAGTCCCTGCTACCATTACAAAATGTATCAATGCGCGGTCTTTCCCGCTCTTTTCTTAAAATGTATCCATATGCGGTCTCTCCCGCCCTTTTTAAAATTATATCAATTTGCGGTCTCTCTTGTCAACAATACTTTGGTGCAGACATTCCCTGCTACCACAATTATTTCCAACATGACAAATATTAATTATTCCTACTTAATCCTATTAATAAAATATAAACATCTTTCATAAATTGTGATTTGACAATAAACAATAGAAATATATACACCTTACATTATTATTATAATAAAGTTTTATTCAAGGTGCCTATGGTTTAATTAAGACTTAAAACTTTAAATAAAGTTCATTAAGTTAATTTTAGGAAACGTTGTGAAATGAATGGAGATGTAATTTTCTGTATAGAGATAGGTATGTGGAATGGAGATGTAGTTTTCTGTTTCGAGATAGATATGTTGAGATGCTTTGGACTTATGGAGAAGATGAACAAAACGAGACAGACGAAACAAGCATACAGGACATGTGTGGGAGGAATAGTTTGAAGGAGTCATCTACAATGAAAGTAACTGAATCGGATTGAGGGTGTTTTTAGCAAAGACCATTTTAGGAGTACAATAAAAAAGTTAATAATAAGACATTGCTTACATGGTTCAAGTTTTGAAAATATGGCACTCGAAAGAAATTTAGACGCTGCGCTGTTAATATTTTTCTATGTTGACTAATGAGTTTGCCGACCACTGCCTTAGAAGAACTATCTATACATACTGAGGTGCCAAAAGTTATGAGATACCTACTAATATGGTGTCGGACCTCTATTTTCCCGGCGTAGTGCAGAACGCAACTTCTCATCGACTCAACATGTCGTTGGAAGTTCCCCACAGAAATAGTGATCCGTGCTGCCTCTATAGCCGTCCATAACTGCGGAAGTGTTTCCGATGCAGGATGTTGGGCACGAACTGACCTCTCGCTTACGTCCCATAAATGTTCGATGGTATTCACGTAGGGCTATTTGGGTGGCCAAATCATTTGCTCGTATTGTCCAGAACGTTCTTCAAACCAAACCGGTGACATGGCGCATTGTCGTCCGTAAAAATTCCATCGTTGTTTGGGAACACGAAGTCCATGAAAAGCTGCAAATGGTCTCCAACTAGCCGAACATACACACTTCCAGTCAATTATCAGTTCAGTTGGACCAGAGGATCCAGTCCATACAATGTAAACACAGTCCACATCAGTATGGAGCCACAATCATCTCGCACACTGCCTTGTTGACAACTTAGACCCACGGCTTCGTAGGTCTACACCACACTCTGATCATACAATCAGCTCTCACCAACTGAAATCGGGACTCATCTGACCAGGTCACTGTTTTCCAGTAGTTTAGGGTCTAATCGATATGTTCACGAGCCCAGGAGAAGCGCTGCAGGCGATGTCGGGCTGTTAGTAAAGACACTCGTGTCCGTAGTGTGCTATCTTAGGCCATTATCGTTAAATTTCGCCACACTGTCCTACCAGGTACATTCGTCGTACGTCCTAAATTAATTCTGTGGTAATTTCACGCAGTGTTGCTTGTCTGTTACCATGGACCACTTTACGTAATCGCCCTTGCTCTCTGTCGTTAAGTAAAGGCCGTCGGCCATTGCGTTTCCCATGGTGATACGTAATGACTGAAGGTAGGTTTTCTCGGCACGCTTTTGACACTGTGGATCTCGGATTATTGAACCCCATAACGATTTACGAAATGGATTGTCCTATGCGTCTAGCTCTAACTACCATTTCGCGTTCACAGTCTGTTAATTCTCGTCGTGTGGCCATAATTACATCGGAAACCTTTTCATATGAATCACCTGGTAACAATGACAGCTTCTCCAGTGCATTGCCCTTTTATACCTTGCCATCTGCATATCGCATACCTTGTGACTTTTGTCGTACGTAACAAGGTTTGTACGGAACCGCGAGAACGCGATTCCTTCTCGCACTTGTCCAGTTTTTGTCTTCCCGGAGGCACCTTATCCTCGGGGCGATTGCCCTGCTTGTCCCGACCCAGGTATGCGATGGCTATTATCGGTGAGTAGTTTCCTCAAGTATGCGGTAATCGTTTTCCGGGTATCGTCTTAGAGCAAACAACATATCGCGATGTGCCGCAGCCGGCCGGTGTGGCCGTGCGTTTAAAGGCGCTTCATTCTGGAACCGCGTGACCGCTACGGTCGCAGGTTCGAATCCTGCCTCGGGCATGGATGTGTGTGATGTCCTTAAGTTAGTTAGGTTTAATTAGTTCTAAGTTCTAGGCTACTGATGTCCTCAGAAGTTAAGTCGCATAGTGCTCAGAGCCATTTGAACCATTTTTGATGTGCCGCAGCCCTCAACAATAAAAGGATCACTATAGGGTCCATTCCGTTGCTTAGCATCAGTTTGAGACGAGACGACTGGCGAGCAGCTTAAGTTCTTGCGTCCCCGTTAAGCAATATCTTATTAAATCTGTGAAATACAGTAAGAGGAAGACCAACGATATCAGTCAGAAGGTAAGCGATGAAAAAACACGTGATTTCTATCAATCCATGCCACCGAAACACCGTTGCCAAATTAAATGGACCTTTCATTTAACGCCTAACCAAATTCTCAGAGGCGCCTATGTTAAATGAATGTGCATATCTTCGACGCTTCAGCTATAACGGCAGTTACTTGATTTAGCAAACCAGTCATCCCGACTATTCAGCACGGGTAGTCTCAGGCTGTTTGTGTTAGAGAAAAATGAATTTCATAAATCCTATAAATGTACGTAAAACAGTATACTAAAAATTATACTTCCTCCTGCGAAGTTACCTTGTCAAGTGGTCCCAGTATTCGCTCTTATGACTTGTTTGTCATGGTGCCTTGAAACACAGGTTTCCGCGCACTTTCATAAGAAGTATGAAGTTTTTATAATGATTTCTAACGCCTTTTAGACGAATTTAAAGCATTGACCTGAATTTTTGTCAGAAAGCTAATGAGTATTTTGTAAACCGAACGAAATGCGATTTGAAATTGCTGTCTCTGATACCATATAAATAAATAATGTGGTTTGCTTTATCATCTTTGTGTCACTGCAACTCGTATCCCCAATCACATGACAGTGTGCCTACATTTTCCTGGCCTAATGTCTCCATAGTATTGAATCGATAAATCCCTAGAATTCCAGGTGCTACTCTGTCGAATCTTCTCCTTGCGAACTTTGGCGATCAAATAATATTCTGCGCAATAGGCCTGACACTAGACTTGTCCTCGTTTAATGCTGTGTTTCATTTTAGCGGTAATTAATTTTTAGCGGAATCATTTGCGCGGGATCTCTTACGCCTTTGTGTAATGCTATACTTTGACACAAGTGTTAACTGTTCGTTGCGGGAATACTTTTGGAGCAGTAGCTGTCGTGAGTAGCTATTTAGATAGAAGTCGGAAGACGATGAGTGTCAGTAGGATGTTACTCATTTTTTTCCATGTGGTAGCAATCTCAAGTTTCAATGTTGTGTGGAACAGCCGGCGGTGTGGCCTAGTGGTTCTAGGCGCTTCAGTCTGGAACCGCGCCTCGGGCATGGATGTGTGTGATGTCCTTAGGTTAGTTAGGTTTAAGTAGTTCTAAGTTCTAGAGGACTGATGACCTCAGAACCATTTGAGCCATTTGTGTGCAACAAGTGTCTTCATTGAACGTATCAATGACTTAAAACCGTTTCAGATTCAATTACAGATAATATTTTCGTGATCTTTAACTCATCGTGTTATATCCGCTTTTGTGTGCGAATACATACATGCAATGAACGTAGCCTGTAACTAAGGTACTCGCATTTCTTTAGGTCAGAATGCTGTGCAAAATTGGATTTAATTACTTTAATATAGTTAACGGCTTCACTTGACCGATCGATTTTACTGATTTTCCGTTTTAATTTCTCCGTGCTTTTTCACGTTTCTTTCTTTCTTTCTCGTGTGAGGGATGTCTTGTCATCGGGAGCTGCCGGACAGCTCCTCCGTTTTCCCATCCTAGTGACGCCTTTGGTGCCAGGGATCATGGAGCAGCGAACTGCATGATTTCCGTCTGTATCACTGTCTGGTCGCTAGCAATTATATTGATTGATTCATCCAAAAATTTTGTAATTGTGGAACACATGATTCCTTCTAAATAATGTGTATTGCTGTGTGCACAAAACTGTATGTGCACACACACACACACACACACACACACACACACACACACACACACACACACACATACAGACACACATACATACATACACTCCTGGAAATCGAAATAAGAACACCGTGAATTCATTGTCCCAGGAAGGGGAAACTTTACTGGCACATTCCTGGGGTCAGATACATCACATGATCACACTGACAGAACCACAGGCACATAGACACAGGCAACAGAGCATGCACAATGTCGGCACTAGTACAGTGTATATCCACCTTTCGCAGCAATGCAGGCTGCTATTCTCCCATGGAGACGATCGTAGAGATGCTGGATGTAGTCCTGTGGAACGGCTTGCCATGCCATTTCCACCTGGCGCCTCAGTTGGACCAGCGTTCTTGCTGGACGTGCAGACCGCGTGAGACGATGCTTCATCCACTCCCAAACATGCTCAATGGGGGACAGATCCGAAGAATTTGCTGGCCAGGGTAGTTGACTTACACCTTCTAGAGCACGTTGGGTGGCACGGGATACATTCGGACGTGCATTGTCCTGTTGGAACAGCAGGTTCCCTTGCCGGTCTATGAATGGTAGAACGATGGGTTCGATGACGGTTTGGATGTACTGTGCACTATTCAGTGTCCCCTAGACGATCACCAGTGGTGTACGGCCAGTGTAGGAGATCGCTCCCCACACCATGATGCCGGGTGTTGGCCCTGTGTGCCTCGGTCGTATGCAGTCCTGATTGTGGCGCTCACATACACGGCGCCAAACACGCATACGACCATCATTGGCACCAAGGCAGAAGCGACTCTCATCGCTGAAGACGACACGTCTCCATTCGTCCCTCCATTCACGCCTGTCGCGACACCACTGGAGGCGGGCTGCACGATGTTGGGGCGTGAGCGGAAGACGGCCTAACGGTGTGCGGGACCGTAGCCCAGCTTCATGGAGACGGTTGCGAATGGTCCTCTCCGATACCCCAGGAGCAACAGTGTCCCTAATTTGCTGGGAAGTGGCGTTGCGGTCCCCTACGACACTGCGTAGGATCCTACGGTCTTGGCGTGCATCCGTGCGTCGCTGCGGTCCGGTCCCAGGTCGACTGGCACGTGCACCTTCCGCCGACCACTGGCGACAACATCGATGTACTGTGGAGACCTCACGCCCCACGTGTTGAGCAATTCGGCGGTACGTCCACCCGGCCTCCCGCATGCCCACTATACGCCCTCGCTCAAAGTCCGTCAACTGCACATACGGTTCACGTCCACACTGTCGCGGCATGCTACCAGTGTTAAAGACTGCGATGTAGCTCCGTATGCCACTGCAAACTGGCTGACACTGACGGCGGCGGTGCACAAATGCTGCGCAGCTAGCGCCATTCGACGGCCAACACCGCGGTTCCTGGTGTGTCCGCTGTGCCGTGCGTGTGATCATTGCTTGTACAGCCCTCTCGCAGTGTCCGGAGCAAGTATGGTGGGTCTGACACACCGGTGTCAATGTGTTCTTTTTTCCATTTCCAGGAGTGTACATACATACATGCGCGCGCTAATATGCACGTACAGATTTACTATTACATGAAGTACCGAAATTTAACAGTGATGTTGAGCAACTATGTAATTTGTTTGGCTTTACCTCGAAGACGTCTTGCACCAGTTGCAGTATCCTGTTCCTATTCTCTTTTATTTCCCGCATTCTAAACTTCTGCTACTGAGTAAAAGGAGTGATATAATAAGAATGATCTTAGTGTTTTACAAAATGTGAGAAGGATGAAGTAATTTTTATCTTACGTAAATAACTATTTTTACTACTTGTTTCGTAACGGATGTCTTAAAACATTACATCGGTAAAGAACTTCTGATTTTTCTGTATACCAGGTCCATGCATATTTATGTTTGTATTTATGTGTAGGCCCTGCTACAAACAGTGCAACATGGCTAGTGTATGGACAAGTGAGCAGATGTGCGTTTAAAAGAACTCGTCCTTTAACAGGACGAGCGTCCATTTTAGAAAACTAGCCGTATCGTCTGCGGGCCTGTTATGACCGTTGACGCTGCTAAACAGGGCGCTGGCAAATTGCCGTGAGGAGTACGTTCTGTGTGATACACCAACTGATGTTTGAGAGTGCGCCAACGACCATGGCAACCGTGTTTGGAGAGCATCACGATAACGCTTCGTCCTTCAAGTGTCACGGGTAAATATCCACTCATGGACTGTGTGGCTGTTCCTGCGGAGGTTCGAGTGCTCCCTCGGGCATGTGTGTGTGTGTTTGTCCTTAGGATAATTTCGGTTAAGTAGTGTGTAAGCTTAGGGACTGATGATCTTAGCAGTTAAGTCCCATAAGATTTCACATAAATTTAACATTGAACAAATATCCACTGCAGGAAAAATTCTCAGCACCCAGAAAGTGCTGTGCGAGGTGAAGGAGAGTTGATAGGTGTGTATCAATTTATGAAAGATGACGTCTATTCAGATTTCGCGCCAGGTGTTTAAGAATGTCGCTAGTAGCGCCGCTACGAGAACCCACTTTACATTTGCTGTAACACTTTCAAACCTAAATTATTTCGGGAGGAAGCAAAATTTTTCTTTATGTGGTAATGTTCTAGGTGATTTTCTAATGATGTTAGATTCAAAATTTATACAAAAATATGTACTGATTTCCAAAATATACTTTGTACACTTGCCTTCCTTTTACTGACTAAAATAACTAATTGGGAAATATACTTTACTGTAATAAATAGTAAAATGGTCATTCAATAATTACCATGCCAAACAACAATAACGTTATTCAATTATGGCGTGGATTATAGCGAAACAACCACATCTGTGCTTTCTGACGTTCACGAACTGCTGCGCAATGCTACATTGACTTGCCGGTATTTTGATAGTAATATGCAACAGTTGGCAGCACTTGAACGTTCACAAACGTGTTCCTCAGATTTCCATTGGGAAAAAGTACTTCTGCCGCTGCTGAGACACAGTAAAACTTAATCTCCACAATTGTAGTCAAAAGATCTGGAAGGGCTGAATACGCACTGTAACGATGGTCAACGTTTAGAACGCACGATACCACAGACAGCCGACGGCGGTGTGTGCGCAACCGAAGCAGCCGCCTCCGCCGCGCAGGAGTTGGTCGATCACCATCCGGCGAGGCTCGCCATGCTGACAGTCCCATCGGCCGCTCCGCCTACGGCGGACATGGCTGTGGCAGGGGGGCTGGCAATGATGACGAACCAGGCAACGGACTCGGTGCATTGAGTCATGGCTAGGAGACGACGAAGGGCCAGTGCCCCACCCGCGGTTGGTCAGCCCACGTCCTCCACGGCGAAGTCCCGATCAAGGACAAGGCACAGCTCCGTGGGGAGGACCGTTGCACTTGCTGATTACAATCCACCCGCCATCAACATCAAACCTCGTCCGGTCGACCCAGATAAAAAAAAAAAAACAGACTGGCGAAGACAGGTAAAGAAGACACCAGCTGGCCTGATATTTGGCCGCCAGGCAAGCCATGAAGACGACCGACCTCGAGAAAGGAGACACCTCTGATGACGTCAGCAGGCGTGGCTCGATACCAGCGACCGAAGTGGTAACACTTCAGTCATCTGACAACGATGTAGACCAACAACTTTAAACTGTCCGCTGAAAGCGGGTGGGATTGAAGGCAAATAACTGGCAGGATCTCGATGACGCCTCAAGGAGACAACTGCCACAATCAGTATCCAACAAATTCGGCCTTCTACCAGTAGCAACCGAGCAGGTGGACGTGACGACCCAATCCGCAACAGAAGCCGCTTCTCAGAGAGCTCAGCCGCGACCATCAGAGACACCTGAAATTCCGCCAGCGAAAATCCCGCCTATCACAATTCAGTATACAGGGAAACATTTTCCACTGAATGCGGAGCAGAAGAAACATGTCACCGGTCGCATAGAAACGATGTTCGAAGTTGGCACGACAAAATATTTTGAGTCATTAAGTGACCAACGATTGGCGCTACGCTTCTCCCAGAAGGCTAAGTTCAACTTCTTTACAAACCAGCCGCCAACGGGGAAAACGCTCGACGTAGTCATCAGGTATTTGCCTCCACAAATCAAAGCACAACACGCCGAAGAGAAACTGCACTCAAGGGGTTTTCAAAGAGTGAAATTACATCAGTTCATACCTAGAGGCGACCAAACCGACCAGCTAGTGGCGCAAACTGTGTGCTGTGTCTCTCTCCCAGCAGGGCCAACTAGCGACTCTACTACTTATGACGTCTTTTGGACACCGGGGTTAAAGTCGAAACGCAACAATGCAAACGCTGCCTAAGGTCCTTCCACACTGCCAATAACTATGCCTTGCCTGCCAGATGGGTTAGTTGCGGTGGATCGCACCAGACACAGAAGTATACGAAACCTCACACTCAGAAAGCAAAGTGCCCAAAATGCGATGGCGACTACCCGGCAATGTGGAGAGGATATACTACTCTCCAGCTGGCCCTTAGTACATATACTGTACAAGGTCAAACTGTGGCTAAAATTTGAAATAAGACAAGTAACATTTTAAAAGGAAAGGTTTTCTCTGTGCTTTTCTATGTCCCATAGAGAGTAGGTCTCCTAAGCTCAAAAGATAAACTACCATAAATATGAAAAGTGGGCTTTGTAAGATCATCCTGCGTATTGTCACTGTTTCTATGTTGGACTGACTGGTTGATCAGTCTGCACTCGGCTCAGAGAACTCCACAGAAGTGGGAAGCTGATCATTGCGTGAAAGAAATCCACAATTACATCATAGAAACACGAGTACTACACTAGGCGAGAAAGGGTGTCAAGCTCACTTGGCTATAAGTTTTAGAATTCAGAATAAAACAGATGTGTTTATTCCCACCTATCTTACTGAATGAGGAATCTCAGTTCAATTCTTTGAGCCTTTTGGACAATACTGCAAACCGTACATACAAGACAAATCTTGGTGCCTTCATTCACACAACAAAATTCCCTTCCTATGCATGGCTCTGCTGCAGTATACGTTTAGTCACAGTTATTTTAAATTCTGTCCTAAGAAATTTTGTACATATGTTTGTTTAGTCACAGTTATCGTTAAATGCTGTCCATATGAATTTTGCGAATTTTGTCAAAATTATTAGCAAAGAAAGCTTTTGCAGTGTAAACCGATATTTTAAAAAGATAACATCTTTATCTTTTCTTGGTTCTCATCTTTAGGATCAACTGCCGGTGAGGTAGCCGTGCGGTATAAGGCGTCTTGTCACGGTTCGCGCGGCTTCCGCCGTCGGAGGTTCGAGTCCTCCCTCGGGCATGGGTGTGTGTGTTGTCCTTAGCGAAAGTTAGTTTAAGTTAGTTTAAGTAGTGCGTAAGCCTAGGGATGGATGACCTCAGCAATTTGGCTCCATAGTCCTTACCACAAATTTGCAAATTTTGGATGAATTAAATTCTAGAAAATGGGTTTATAACACGAAACCTAGGTCATACAGTAATAACGAAGTTTGTGAAACAAGGCTAAAATGGTGTTTCGTTTAGTTAATACAGTAACGCATGGTAGTTCAGGTAAACAGTATCAAGTGGGTTAGTGAAACATCTAGTAGAGACGCAGCATGAAGGTTTGCCGGTTAGCCGAAACTTTATGAACCATTTCATGCAAGTTGTGCAACTGATTCTGTTGCTGAAGTGGCTGCAATTGTGGATTTATAAGCACGGTCTGAAGCTGGCCGTAGCCCCGTTCCTTTGAGAAATGTTTTCGTCTTTAGGGAATATGTTTACTAAGAGAGGTTGTCATCGCTAATTTTCCTAATTTTCTGTACCTTTTATAATGTTTGTGCTTCTGATCCACAGATATGAATATTTACCACTCTTCAACTCAAGTGACCTTGGAAATATTGAATAAACTGAGCAGTTTTATTGATTACTATTCGCATAGAGTACATTGTTACATGTACTGGGTGATCAAAAAGTAAGTATAAATTTGAAAACTTAATAAACCACGGAATAATGCAGATAGAGAGGTAAAAATTAACACACATGCTTGGAATGACATGGGGTTTTATTAGAACAAAAAAAACAAAGTCCACAAAATGTCCGACAGATGGCTCTGGATAGCAAAACGTCAGTGACTGCGCATGACAATCGAGTGAGCTGTAATGAGAGAGAGAATCAGATGCGCCAGCAGTCGCAACATGTTGACGTTACCCGAAAAGGCGCTTTTAGTGAAGCTGTGTTATCAGAATGGGGACTGTGCTAGTTCAACGTTACGATCCTATCGCCATAGGAAGGGGATTCGAACGGGTAAAGGTCCGTTGACAAATGCAGCTGTGGCGAGAATGATTTCGAAGTTCGAAGCCACAAGTTGTTTAGACGATGGACCCCTTAGTGGCCAACCGAGCACAAGGCGTAATGCTGCTGAGACAGTTCAGAAAGAAATGGAGACTGTAGCGGGTTCGTCTATGCTCGGGGTAGTCAGCGCTCGTGCAGTCGCCCGGCGCACCGGCATGCCATACACTACTGTTTGGTTGGCACTGAGGCGTACCCTCCGATGCTATCCGTACAAAATCAATCTGCATCATAAACTGTTACCTGGTGATTTAGTGAAGTGGAGGGCATTTGCGGTGTGGGCGTTTCAAAAGATGATGGAAGATGACGATTGGTTGAGTAACGTGTGTAAGTAGGCTGTTTATGTTTTCTTTATGTAAGTAGGCTGTTTATGTTTTCTTATTGGCAACGTTACGTAGCGCTCTATATGAAAATCACTGGCTGTGCTGTGTGCAGTCTGTGGCTAGTTTGCATTGTTGTCTGCCAGTGTAGTGTTGGGCAGCGGCAGCTGGATGTGAACAGCGCGTAGCGTTGCGCAGCTGGAGGTGAGCTGCCAGCAACGGTGGATGTGGGGAGAGAGATGGCGGAGTTTTGTAATTTGTCATGAACTGCTACATATATTATGACTATTAAGGTAAATACATTGTTTGTTCTCTATTAATATCTTTCATTTGCTAACTATCCCTATCAGTAGTTAGTGCCTTCCGTAGTTTGAATCTTTTATTTAGCTGGCAGTAGTGGCGCTCGCTGTATTGCAGTAGTTCGAGTAATGAAGATTTTTGTGAGGTAAGTGATTTGTGAAAGGTATAGGTTAATGTTAGTCAGGGAAATTCTTTTGTAGGGATTTTTGAAAGTCAGATTGCGTTGCGCTAAAAAATATTGTGTGTCAGTTTAAGCACAGTCTTGTATAAATTGTTCTAAGGGGACGTTTCACGTGCTGTGGACCGACGAAGCTCATTTCACGCTCCGAGGGTCTGTCAACGCCCACATGTGCAGAATTTGGGCTACCGAAAATCCTAGAACTGTCGTGAAAACTCCATTGCACGACGAGAAAGTCACGGTATGGGTTGGATTTACCACATCTACCGTTGTCGGGCTTTTTTCTTCGAGAAAATGTGTGATTCTGGTTATGTAACTGCTACCGTAACGGGTGAGAGGTACGCCGATATGTTACAGAATCGCATCATCCCCAGCCTGGCTGATAAACACCTGCTGGAACGTAAGATGTTTATGCAGGATGAGGCTCCACCCCATATGCTAGACGCGTGAAAGATCTCTTGCGCGCGTCGTTTGGTGATGATCGTGTGCTCAGCCGCCATTTTCGTCATGCTTGGCCTCCCAGGCCCCCAGACCTCAGTCCGTGCGATTATTGGCTTTGGGGTTACCTGAAGTCGCAAGTGTATCGTGATCGACCGACATCTCTAGGGATGCTGAAAGACAACATCCGACGCCAATGCCTCACCATAACTCCGGACATGCTTTACAGTGCTGTTCACAACATTATTCCTTGACTACAGCTATTGTTGAGGAATATTGGTGGACATATTGAGCATTTCCTGTAAAGAACATCATCTATGCTTTGTCTTACTTTGTTATGCTAATTATTGCTATTCTTATCAGATGAAGCGCCATCTGTAGGACATTTTTTGAATTTTCTTTTTTTATTGTAATAAAACCCCATGTCATGCCAAGCATGTGTGTCAATTTGTACCTCTCTATCTACATTATTCCGTGATTTATTCAGTTTTCAAATTTATACTGACTTTTTGATCACCCGGTATTTCATTGTTGTGACGGATGAAACATTTTGTCGCTTAAAGAATTAAATCAACAAGTTTAATGTGAGAGCAGCCTCAATCGACGCATAACACAGGCAACATGGCCTCTCTTAGAGCTCTTCAGCGGCACAGCATCATTCTTACACATACCAAATTCTTAGACCTGGCTAGTGAGTCGTTTCGTGTAGTTGTACAGCTCGTCTGCAATTTCAGTCCTTCGTTTGTATGAACGTTAGCCTCCTTCGATCGCACGGATTGCCTCATTTCTGTGGCAGACTATAGTGACGACGTCGTTGTCGCTGTGTGACTGTTAACGCGCGCCGCCTGGAAAGTGACTAGTACCAAGCTAGCTACCTCGCCGGCGGCTGCAGAGGCGGCGGCAGCTTTAGGCAGGTGCTTGACTCTGTGGGCCGGGGTGCCCTTAACGACGCTGGCGCCGCTAATGGCCCTTCACTTGCTGAGATCAGCGCCAGCTAGGGTCGCGCAGGCCCTATCTCCAGTGGATTGCTCTGCCCGTTAACGATGTCAGCGTTCATCAAGCTGCAGCGGCTTACCACCGGCTGCCGACAATGCACCGAAGACCCTCAGAAAATACGGTACCACTGCTGAACTTGCGGTTCCAGTACAGGCAAGAGGACATTACATACACAGAGACCATTCGGAAATAACGCACAGTCAGACCAACGTCGATAATGGCGAGTAACCTTAAAATGAAATATGTTGTGGACAAAGATTGGTCATTTATTCATCTTGTGTTTTAGGTCAAATTTTTGTCCTTGTTTGACATGTGGTTGTTGTTGTGGTCTTCAGTTCAGACACTGGTTTGATGCAACTCTCCATGCTACTCTATCCTTTGCAAGCTTCTTCATCTCCCAGTACCTACTGCAACCTACATCCTTCTGAATCTGTTTAGTGTATTCATCTCTAGGCCTCCCAATACGATTTTCACCCTCCACGCTGCCCTCCAATACTAAACTAGTGATCCCTTGATGCCTCAGAATGTGTTCTACCAACACATCCCTTCTTCTACTCAAGTAGTGCCACAAATTTCCCTTCTCTCCAACTCTTTACAGTACCTCCTCATTAGTTATGTGATCTACCCATCTAATCTTCAGCATTCTTCTGTAGCACCACATTTCGAAAGCTTCTATTCTCTTCTTGTGAAAACTATTTATGGTCCACGTTTCATTTCCATACAAGGCTAGACTCCATACAAATACTTTCACAAACGACTTCCTGACACTTAAATCTATACTCGATGTTAACAATTTTCGCTTTTTTCAGAAACGCTTTCCTTGCCATTGGCAGTCTACATTTTATATCCTCTCTACTTCGACCATCATCAATTATTCTGCTCCCCAAATAGCAAAACTCCTTTACTACTTTAAGTGTCTCACTTCCTAATCTAATTCCCGCAGCATCACCCGATTTAATTCGACAACATTCCATTAATCTCGTTTTGCTTTTGTTGATGTTCATCTTATATCCCCCTTACAAGATACTATTCATTCCGTTCAGCTGCTCTTCCAGGTCCTTTGCAGTCTCTGACAGAATTACAATGTCATCATCGAACCTCAAAGTTTTTATTTCTTCTCCATGGATTTTAATTCCTACTCCGAATTTTTCTTTCGTTTCTTTTACTGCTTGCTCAATATAGAGATTGAATAACGGCGGGGATAGGCTACAACCCTGTCTCACTTCCTTCCCAACCACTGCTTCCCTTTCATAGCCCTCGACTCTTATAACTGCCATCTAGTTTCTGTACAAATTGTAAATAGCCTTTCTCTCCCTGTATTTTATCCCTGCCACCTTCAGAATTTGAAAGTGAGTATTCCAGGCAACATTGTCAAAAGCTTTCTCTAAGTCTGCAAATGCTAGGAACGTAGGTTTGCCTTTCCTTAATTTATCTTCTAAGATAAGTCGTGGGGTCAGTATTGCCTCTCGTGTTCCAACATTTTGTACGGAATCCAAACTGATCTTCCCCGAGGTCGGCTTCTAAATGTTTTTCCATTCGTCTGTAAAGAATTTGTGTTAGTATTTTGCAGCCGCGGATTATTAAACTGATAGTTCGGTAATTTTCCCATCTGTCAACACCTGCTTTCTTTGTGATTGGATTTATTATATTCTTCTTGACGTCTGAGGGTATTTCACCTGTCTCATATATCTTGCTCACTAGACGGTAGAGTTTTGTCAGGACTGGCTCTCCCATGGCTGTCAGTAGTTCTAACATATTGTTGTCTACTCCCGGTGCCTTGTTTCGACTTAGGTCGTGTAACATACAGGGTGAATATTAAACAAAACGACATACTACAGGGACGGATTCCTGACTGGCGATGGAGAAAACGAGTTCCTATAAACATGTGTCTGGAAATGCATTGTTCCCAAGGTAGATGGCGCTGACGAAGATCATTTCCTTTTATCGCACGCCGTTTACTCCTTGTATGCAGCCGAATAGTGCAATGATCATCTGCTTATGTCGGGAACAAGCCGGGACGGTGTTTCTGTGCGGCCAAGCAGATGGAAGCAGTCAAGAGGCAGCACGGCTGTAGCAAATCAGGTACCCTCACTCACAGCAACCACATCACAAAACAATTCAAGCACGTCTTGGACGTTTGTGTGACTATGGGTGCATTCAAACAAATGAACGTTGATGGAAGCACCTACATCATATTTGGAGGAGCTGGTTCTACAGGATATTGAGACAAACCCTAGTACAAGTTCCAAGCGAACTTCCCGCCGACATTGTGTAAGTCAAAGTAGGATTTTTTATATTCTGCATGACAACCGCCACTGTCCCTATTACATAATGAACACACACCACTTGGTCAGAGGAACTGTGATTCGTCAGCACCATCTATCATGGCAACGATGCGTTTCCAGGCACATATCGATAGGACTTTTGCTCCTTCATTTCCAGTCAGGAACCTGTCCCAGCATTGTGTCGGTTTTAATAATGTTCACCCTGTATAATTACCGAAATAGTGTTATACCTTGAGCAAATACACTATTGGCCATAAAAATTGCTACACCACGAAGATGACGCGCTACAGACGCGAAATTTAACCGACAGGAAGAAGATACTGTGATATGCAAATGATTAGCTTTTCAGAACATTCACACAAGGCTGGCACCGGTGGTGACACCTACAACGTGCTGACATGAGGAAAGTTTCCAACCGATTTCTCATACACAAACAGCAGTTGACCGGCGTTGCCTGGTGAAACGTTGTTGTGATGCCTCGTGTAAGTAGAAGAAATGCGTACCATCCCGTTTCCCACTTTGATAAAGGTCGGATTGTAGCCTATCGCGATTGCGGTTTATCGTATGGCGACATCGTTGGTCGCGTTGGTCGAGATCCAATGGCTGTTAGCAGAATATGGAAACGGTGGGTTCAGGATAGTAATACGGATCGCCATACTGGATCCCAACGGCCTTGTATCACTAGCAGTTGAGATGACAGGCATGTTATCCGCATGGCTGTAACGCATCGTGCAGCCACGTCTCGATCCCTGAGTCAACAGATGGGGACGTTTGCAAGACAACAACCATCTGCACGAACAGTTAGACGACGTTTGCAGCAGCATGGACTATCAGGTCGGAGACCATGGCTGCGGTTACCCTTGACGCTGCATCACTGACAGGAGCGCCTGCGATGGTGTACTCAACGACGAACCTCGGTGCGCGAATGGCAAAACGTCAGTTTTTCCGATGAATCCGGGTTCTGTTTACAGCATCATGATGGTCGCATCCGTGTTTGGCAACATCGCGGTGAACGCACATTGGAAACGTGTATTCGTCATCGCCATACTGGCGTACCACCCGTGTAACCTCCCCACAGAATTATATTTATTTTATTAGAAACCATGGACCAAGAGTGTAAACTCCCCACAGAATTATTATTTAAATGATGAACCATGAACCAAGTGTAACCTCCGCAGAAAAATAATAATTAAATGAGTTTTTAATTTTGTAACCTCTGAACAAAATTGGTTTCCATTTCTTTAGTCTCTGTGCAGAAATGCATTCACATTTAATGTAACCACAAAATTTAATTCCTAAACCCGGAAATAATACAAAAATTCAGTAACCTGGTAAATTTTATGACGACCGCTGCGCTGCGCCTCGCCCCTGTATTCTAAATAAAAAAGTATAAATTCTTTCCTCAATAAAAACTGCGAATATATCCGCTGTTACGTAAAACTTTTTGGCACAGCTTCGTGCAATGCTGGGCTATTTTTTTTTTTATTCTTGGATGGAATGATCATGCATTGGAAATATTCTTTAAATTGAAATGAATAATTTTCTTAAAAAATTACTTTATATTATAAAATTATTATTGGGGGCATTTTTTTAAAAAGAAATTAATGACAGTTAATATACATTACTAGGTATGCGCAAGGCTGCTTCTTTACCTTCTACAATAATACTCATCCTCCAGAGTCCCGACCAGAGCAGACTGCCGTCACGCGCAGGCACGCGCCGACTACTGTCGACTACTACAGACTACTACAGACAACTGCAGACTACTGCCGACTACTGTCGACTCACGCCGACTAGCGACAAGCAACAACTAACTACATACTACTCTCTGGTCAGAGACTCTGCCATGCCTCGCCCATCGCCGGCAACGCATACGTCTTACACCCGGCGTGATGGTATGGGATGCCATTGGTTTCACGTCTCGGTCACCTCTTGTTCGTACTGACGACACTTTGAACTGTGGACGTTGCATTTCAGATGTGTTAGGACCCGTGGCTGTATCCTTCATTCGATCTCTGCGAAATCCTACATTGTAGCAGGATAACGCACGACCGCATGTTGCAGGTCCTGTACGGGCCTTTCTGGATACAGAAAATGGTCGACTGCTGCCCTGGCCAGCACATTCTCCAGATCTCGCACCAACTGATAGCGTCTGTCAATGGTGGTCGAGCAACTGGCTTGTCACAATACGCCGGCCACTACTCTTGATGAACTGTGGTATCGTGTTGAAGCTGCATGGGCAGCTGTACCTGTAAACGCCATACAAGCTCTATTTGACTCAATGCCCAGGCGAATCAAGGCCGTTATTACGGCCAGAGGTGGTTGTTCTGGGTACTGATTTCTCAGGATCTAATTACCCAAACTGCGTGAAAATGTAATCACATGTCGGTTCTAGTATAATATATTTGTCCAATGAATACCCGTTTATCATCTGCATTTCTTCTTGGTGTAGCAATTTTAATGGCTAGTAGTGTATAATTTACTTCTTTTACAGCTATACATGTTTCGATGAAATTTTACCACTGTCATTCAGTTCCTTTTATGTAACGGGGAAAACGTTTGCATGATAATATATACAATTTTGTAATTTGGTTTTATAACACTATGAGAAAATTTATTAACATCACATACTGATGTTTACGTAGGTGTCTGTCGTTCGCCGTAAAGCCCATTATTTACTTCAGTTTGTTATCCGAATGTAACCAGGATTTATCACTGCATGACGAGACAAAAATCTACATCCAGCCTTATAAAAGTCGAACGGTGTGAGGAATCATAATGATGTCTGGTATAGGGTGTCTGTAGGTGAGGGCGCAACTTACGGGTAACTACGGCGACAGCGGAGGGAATCTTGAATTTGGATTACGTGTTTCAAATGGGAAGGTGATTATATTGCACATCTTTTTGAACTTCCTCTTTCTCAGGAACATTCGTGTGAAATCTGTTTAACATGCCATTAATTGTGTAGGAGTTGTGACGTGTTAAAGTTTAGAACACTTGTCAGAGTCGGCATTACAGCATATGATAACTATGATATCCACTGTACTGGGCACACAATCGGAGAATATTTTGCCAGTCGTCCTGCACACATCGCAGGGTCTGTGGGTCAACAGAGGCACACATCCCCTGAGTACGCCTGCAGATATGGGATAAATTATTGCTTTTTAACTTATACACAGTTGATTTCCAGTGTCCTCACAGACAAAAAGTCTAGAGGTGTAAGATTAGAGGACTGTAGTGTTCATTCAATAGGACCCCTCCTACCTATCCACTGACCTTCGAACTGTTCATCCACAAGGTGAATGACTTGAGTAGCGTAATGGGGAGGTGTACAGTCTGGTTCGAAGAAGGTTTGGAAATCACACTGCGGACTCACCAGTATTGAAAGCATAGAGTCAGTGAGCATGTTAAGATACCTCTCCCCATTCACGGTTCCATCAAAAAACACTGGACACACGATTCTTGTGTCCCAAATCCCACACCAAACCATCACTTTGTCACCACCAGCACCTTTACAGAGATCCACCGACGAGAAATTTGCATCTGACCGGTAACGATAATTGTATTTGTTCATTTCTCCTTGCTCATAAAGTTAGCTACATCACTGAAAAGTACCTGTTGTACGAAGATTATATTCCTGTTACAATGATCCAGGGCCCATTCTACAAACTGCACCCACCAATCAAGTTCATCCTCCGAGAGATGATGTTGCAACTGAACTTGTACTCGGGCCATTGGTGCATGTGCAAAACATGCAGGGTAGAACGCTGACACATCCGATATTGCTGAGCACCGGAGAATATTGCGATGTGGACTTTTCACAAAGGATGCCAGCCTCGTCGGTGGCTGGTCTCGCACGTCCATTGAGTGGGTTGTCCACCACAGAATCTGTTGCACGAACTCTGACGAGTGATTTGGATGCTGTCATATGTAAAATGCCATTTCTTCCAGGAAGTCAGGCACTGAAGTCATCAGCAGTCACTCTTGTACTTCGTCCAACAGTCATTAACACAATTTCAATGCATTCCCGGTTTAAGTGATACTATGGATCACCTACAACGATAAACACAATTGATCACCTCCCTGCAATTTCAAACTTTAACAGGTCGTTATGCCTACACAAATAAAGAAATCTTAAAACTGATTTCACATGTGTATTCCTGAGAAAAGTTTAAAATGATGTGACACATGAACCCGTTCCAAACCTTAACACGCAACCCACATCAAATACGGCGCATTTCAAGATGGCCTGCACTGTCGCAGTAGCTCCTGTAAGTTTCGCCCCACCTTCAGACACACCAAAACACACGCCGTTATGACTCCTCACACAATTCGACTTTTATAGAGGTGTATCCAGATTTTTCTCTCACCCTGTCTTATATCACGTATATTTATCGAAATGTTACGCTTAAAATTAAAACTTGCTTCTTTCGATTTGTTAATCCGTACATATTATAAGTATTGTTTACACTATGCGATCAAATGTATCCGGACACCTGGCTGAAAAGCACTTACAAGTTCGTGGCGCCCTGCATCGGTAATGCTGGAATTCAATATGGTGTTGGCCCACACTTAGCTTTGATGACAGTTTCCACTCTCGCAGGCATACGTTCAATCAGGTGCTGGAAGGTTTCTTGGGGAATGGCAGCCCATTCTTCACGGAGTGCTGCACTGAGGAGAAGTATCGATGTCGGTCGGTGAGGCCTGGAACGAAGATGGCGTTCCAAAACATCCCAAAGGAGTTCTACGGGATTCAGGTCAGGACTCTGTGCAGGCCAGTCCATTACAGGGATATCATTATCGTGTAAATACTCCGCTACAGGGCGTGCATTACGACCAGGTGACCGATCGTGTTGAAAGATGCAAGCGCCATCCCAAAATTGCTCTTCCACCATGGGAAGCACGAAGGTGCTTAAAACATTAATGTAGGCTTGTGCTCTGATTTAGCCATACAAAACAACAACGGCTGCAAGCCCCCTCCATGAAAAACACGACCACGCCATAACACCACCACTTCCGAATTTTACTGCTGGAACTACATACGCTGGCAGATGACGTTCACTGGGCATTCGCCATACCCACACCCTGCCATCGGATCGTCACACTGTGTACCGTGATTCATCACTACACACAAAGTTTCTCCACTGTTCAGTCGTCCAATGTTTACGCTCCATACGCCAAACAAGGCGTCGTTTGGCATTTACCGGCGTGATGTGTGGCTTATGAGCAGCCGCTCGACCATGAAATCCAAGTTTTCTCACCTCCCGCCTAACTGTCAAAGTACTTGCAGTGGATCCTGAGACAGTTTGGAATTCCTGTGTGATGGTCTGGATATATTTCTGCCTATTACACATTACGAACCTCTTCAACAGTTGGCGGTCTATGCCAGTCAACAGACGAGGTCGGCCTGTACGCTTTTGTGATGTAAATGTCCCTTCATGTTTCCACTTCACTATCGCATCGGAAAAAGTGTACCTAGGGATGTATAGGAGTGTGGAAATCTCGCGTACAGACGTGTGACACAATTGACACCCAATCACCTCATCACGTTCGAAGTCCGTGAGTTCCGCGGGGCGCCCCATTCTGCTCTCTCATGATAGCTAATGTATACTGAGGTCGCTGATATGGAATACCTGACAGTAGGTGGCAGCACGATACACCTAATATGATAAACATATGTTTTGAGGGGTGTTCGGATACTTTTTATCACATATTGTATGTTTTGGGACTAGCAGGAGGCCAATGATTGACATGTCTCTAAAGTGGATCTTTAAGTGACACAGAAAATGAGAAGTTCTGCCACAAGAGTTCAGCATCTGGAAGTTAAATTACGGCGTGTTTGTTTTTCTGACATCATGCTAGCAGTATATTTACACACTCTTAAGCACACTTAAATGTGTTACTGAGGTATGCAATACCACTGACAGGACTGGCTCGGCATTGAACTTGAGAAGTGTAAATATTAGTGAGGGTTGCCTAAATGCAGGGGCAATCTAATCAGTGTACTCATTATCCTTATCAGTGATGTCAACAATCCAAACTCCCTTTTCCCTCCTCCTATCACAGCCAGTCAAAATCCAAGGTGCCACGACTAACCCAGTTGCTCTAGTGTGAAATTCAACCTAAAATATTCAGTATTCTAAAACTACTGCAGTCGTGTATTGCATCCCATCCCTCTTCGCCTCCCCCTATCTACAGACAATCAAAATAAAAAATGGTGGAACTAACACAGTTGTGGCTGTGGGAAAAAAGTCAACGATAGAGTAACTAGCTCAGTTGTGATTTCTAACGCCACCCATCATTTCCGACCAGAGCATAACATTTTAGCCGCCGCCAAAACCTAACAGCCAATCAGAACATTGTCCCAGAGCACCCATCTTGGCTGTACTGTAACGTCTCTGCCAGGCCTAAACTACTTATCAAGAAATTACGTTCGCAGTATTCCCACATTAAGGTACATAATCAAAGCATGAATACACTTAAAAAAATACGTAACTTCCACCTGAACTGCATAAAGATACACTGGGTTAAAAAATATTGTCATACGTGTTTTCACTCCTGACCATATGAACTTTTTACAGACTGTCTCATCAGTAACATATGAAAATATCTTTGGAAACTACATACCATTGTCTATGAAATATGAGAATAAGTGTAAAACATACTCTGCCTAAACAGTTAGGAAACAACATTTGCTTATGTAATGTAGTTAGCAAATTTATAATCTAAAATTCCAGAATATCAGTTTTACTTCTAATATGATTCTGCAGTACATTAAATATTATTCTGCAAAACTTCAAAAATGCGAAATAAAATCAACAGCTACCTCATCCTCCTGCTGCTTGTTGTCACCAGCAGCTGGCTGCACTTATAAACATAATAATATCGGTTATTGTACCATGTTGTTGTGGTCTTCAGTCCTGAGACTGGTTTGATGCAGCTCTCCATGCTACCCTATCCTGTGCAAGCTTCTTCATCTCCCAGTACTTATTGCAACCTACATCCTTCTGAATCTGCATAGTGTGTTCATCTCTTGGTATCCCACTACGACTTTTTCCCTCCATGCTGCCCTCCAACGCTACATTTGTGATCACTTGATGCCTCAGAACATGTCCTACCAACCGGTCGCTTCTTTTTGTCAAGCTATGCCACAAACTCCTCTTCTCCCAAATTCTATTCAATACTTCATCATTAGTTATGTGATCTACCATCTAATCTTCAGCATTCTTCTGTAGCACCACATTTCGAAAGCTTCTATTCTCCTCTTGTCCAAACTACTTATTGTCCATGTTTCACATGGCTACTACACTCCATACACATACTTTCAGAAACGACTTCCTGACACTTAAATCCATACTCGATGTTAACAAATTTCTCTTCTTCAGAAAAGCTTTCCTTGCCATTGCCAGTCTACATTTTATATCTTCTCTACTTCGACCATGAACAGTTATGTTGCTCCCCAAATAGCAAAACTCCTTTACTACTTCAAGTGTCTCATTTCCTAATCTAATTCCCTCAGCATCACCCGACTTGCTCAATATAGAGATTGAATAACATCGGGGATAGGCTACAACCCTGTCTCACCCCCTTCCCAACCACTGCTTCCCTTTCATGCCCCTCGACTCTTATAACTGCCATCTGGTTTCTGTACAAATTGTAAATAGTCTTTCGCTTTCTGTATTTTACCCCTGCCACCTTTAGAATTTGAAAAAGAGTATTCCAGTCAACATTGTCAAAAGCTTTCTCTAAGTCTACAAATGCTAGAAATGTAGGTTTGCCTTTCCTTAATCTTTCTTCTAAGATAAGTCGTAGTCAGTATTGCCTCACGTGTTCCAATATTTCTACGGAATCCAAACTGATCTTACCCGAGGTCGGCTTCTACCAGTTTTTCCATTCGTCTGTAAAGAATTCGTGCTAGTATTTTGCAGCCGTGACTTATTAAACTGTTAGTTCGGTAATTTTCACATCTGTCAACACCTGCTTTCTTTGGGATTGGAATTATTTTATTCTTCTTGCAGTCTGAAGGTATTTCCCCTGTCTCATACATCTTGCTCGCCAGATGGTAGAGTTTTGTCAGGACTGACTCTCCCAAGGCTGTCAGTAGTTCTAATGGAATGTTGTCTAGTCCTGGGGCCTTGTGTCGACTCAGGTCTTTCAGTGCTCTGTCAAACTCTCCACGCAGTATTGTATCTCCCCTTTCGTCTTCATCTATATTCTCTTACATTTCCAGAATATTGTCCTCAAGTGCATCGCCGTTGTATAGACCCTCTATATACTCCTTTCACCTTTCTGCTTTCCCTTCTTTGCTTAGAACTGGGTTTCGATCTGAGCTCTTGATATTCATAAAAGTGGTTCTCTTTTCTCCAAAGGTCTCTTTAATTTTCCTGTAGGCGATATCTATCTTACCGCTAGTGAGACAAGCCTCTACATCCTTACATTTGTCCTCTAGCCATCCTTGCTTGTACATTTTGCACTTCCTGTCGATCTCATTTTTGAGACGTTTGTATTCCTTTTTGCCTGCTTAATTTACTGCATTTTTACATTTTCTCCTTTCATCAATTAAATTCAATATTTCTTCTGTAACCCAAGGATTTCTACTAGTCCTCGTCTTTTTACCTACTTGATCCTCTGCTGCTTTCACTACTTAATCCCTCAGAGCTACTCATTCTTCTTCTACCGTATTTTTTCCCTCATTTGTGACAATTGTTCCCTTATGCTGTCCCTGAAACATTGTACAACCTCTGGTTTAATCAGTTTGTCCAGGTCCCATCTCCTTAAATTCCCACCTTTCCGCAGTTTCTTCAGTTTTAATCTACAGTTCATAACCAATAGATTGTGGTCAGAGTCCACATCTGCCCCTGGAAATGTCTTACAATAAAAAATCTGGTTCCTTAATCTCTGTCTTACCATTACATAATGTATCTGAAACCTTTTAGTATCTCCATGGTTCTTCCATGCATACAACCTTCTTTCATGATTCTTGAACCAAGTGTTAGCTATAATTAAGTTATGCTCTGTGCAAAATTCTACCAGGCAGCATCCTCTTTCATTTGTTAGCCCCAGTCCATATTCACCTACTACGTTTCCTTCTCTTCCTTTTCCTACTGTCTAATTCCAGTCACCTATGGCTATTAAATTTTCATCTCCTTTCACTACCTGAATAATTTCTTTTATCTCATCATACATTTCATCAACTTCTACATTATCTGCAGAGCTAGTTGGCATATAAACTTGTACTACTGTAGTAGGCGTGGGCTTCGTGTCTATCTTGGCCACAATAATGCGTTCACTATGCGGTTTGAAGTAGCTTACCCGCACTACTATTTTTTTTCACTATTAAACCTACTCCTGCATTACCCCTATTTGATTTTGTATTTATAACCCTGTATTCACCTGACCAAAAGTCTTGTTCCTCCTGCCCCCGAACTTCACTAATTCCCACCATATCTATCTTTAACCTATCTATTTCCCTTTTTAAAATTTCCAATCTACCTGCTCGATTAAGGGATCGGGCATTCCACGCTCCGACCCGTAGAACACCAGTTTTCTTTCTCCTGATAACGACGTCCTCTTGAGTAGTCCCCGCCTGGAGATACGAATGGGGTACTATTTTACCTCCGGAATATTTTACCCAAGAGGACGCCATCATCATTTAATCATACAGTAAAGCTGCATGCCCCCTGAAAAATTATGGCTGTAGTTTCCCCCTGCTTTCAGCCGTTCGCAGTACCAGCACAGCAAGGCCGTTTTGGTTAGTGTTACAAGGCCAGGTCAGCCAATTATCCAGACTGTTGCCCCTGCAACAACTGAAAAGGCTGCTGCCCCTCTTCAGGAACCACACGTTTGTCTGGCCTCTCAACAGTTACCCCTCCGTTGTGGTTGCACCTACGGTAAGGCTATCTGTATCGTTGAGGCACGCAAGCCTCCCCACCAACGGCAAGGTCCATGGTTCGTGGCGGGGGGGGGGGGGGGGGGGGGGGGGGAAGTAGTAATCAGAAATAAGAATTTTAACAATTGTTCTGGTAGGAGTAAATCTGTTCTGGTAGGACTAAATCCTTTGAATACAAATGTCCTGGATGGTCTGCTATGTTTCAATGCTGGTGAAGCGTCAAGGTTTAAGGCTACAGAATTGATGGTAATGGCTGTCTAAATATGCAAAGAGCTTTACTTGGTATTGACCACGGAAGACTCTTCGAAGCAGACAAACCAGTGTTAGAAGGTACCAACGAAACAAGAACAATAACAAATGTCTGAAAAAGGAAAAGGAGGAACAAAGCCACCAGAAACCAGACTAATATGGACACGGGATCCATTAGTGTTACTTGGGTTATATAGAGAAAAAGTTTAACTTTAACTTGAATTTCCCAAAACCTGTCTTTCTTGATGTTCTGGTACACATTGGGTAAAAGCTATTAAAGGCAGAAGGCTGAAATTTTTTATACTAACTTAAAATATACTCAATTAAAACATAGATTGTGTCATGGCCAGTGGCTGTGATTTATCTTTAAATTTTTTGACGTCTTTTTTCAACAAGACAACGTCAGACCTATGTGGCAGTTGCTGTCCTGCTGTCCTGTCCCCCTCTTGTCAGGAGCGGTCGCCTTAACCACTTTGGCCATTCAAACAAACCTTCAGGACCGAATCCATTCCATAGGCCCAAGTGTCTCGTCTCATACTCCTCGCTCCTTAAATGATTCTTGCACAGGGAGAGAGAATGTTTTCCTGTCTGTTTGCCTTTTCTTTAGCATAAAATACGGTTGTTGCAGTTTGTGTATTTTACCGTGTTTGTGTAGTTCGATACAAATGCACGCATGTATGAAGGAATAGACACTGCTGACTATCTACTGCCTCATAAAACACTTGAAATATATTTCCAATTTACGAATACCATTGTACGTCGGCAGTACCATTTGCTATAAACACACAAAGAAGGAAATGTGCAGCGAATTACGCAGACATTGTAAAACACAGATACTGTAATAACTGTATGACATTATATTTGATTTTTCGTCCACGAACGTCTATTTTTTAAATGTGACAGGGACCTGACTTCTTTTGAAGCAGAGCCAGAATAGTGTTGAACTCATGCATCGTCTCTGAATATTTAGTGATTTCCTCTTACTTCCGGCTATTCCCCCTTCAGAACTACTCTTGACGGACTCCTGTCCTTGCTCCCAATACTGGATAGCTAACTCATAGTCTATACTTGATCTTGCAACTGGCTTTCACTTCAACAAGAGTAATTGAAATTATTTAACTAATAATGCTTCCACTTTATTTTCCTGTCTCTTTTTTAATGCATTTAAATTTTGTAACGCTGACTGATCTTCATCTATAAATTTCTCCGTTAGCTTAATCTGTCCACCTTCAATTGCATTAATTCTTTCATTGACTTTTGTGAACTTCGGCTCAAATTCATCACTTAATGCCTGTCCCTTCTGTATTATCTGGTATTCAAGTTTACCCAAAGGTCTCCTGACCGACCATAGCTTATATCTTCCTACATGGCAGTCTGTATCCTTAACTGACTAACACTAGCTTCAACCAATTTTCTTTGCTGAAATTCAGTTTCATTATTCAACTTAAATTACAACTATGTGTAAGTTGATGGCAGTCGTTTTTCAAGAAAACCATTGTAAATAAGCATTTGACTAAAAATGATATGGCAACAACAGTTAACCATTGAGAGCACAACGGAAAACACACTTCTGAGTATGAGAAACATGTAATTGCTCATGATAATGATTATTTAGCCCTAAATAAGTACAAGTGCCGTATCGAGTGCACCGATTATGAATAATAGTGTAATAGTAATCCTCTAATAGGAAAAAACGAAATGAGGGTATGGCATTGCTGGCTGGGAGGCCCCATCCGGGGAAGTTCGGCCGCCAAGTGCAAGACTTATTTCAGCCGACGCCGCATTGGGAGACTTGCGTGCCGGTGATGAGGATGAAATGATGATGAGCACATCACAATACCCAGTTGGCGAGCGGAGAAAATCTCCAACCCGGCTGGGAATCGAACCCGGGCCTGCCTGCATGGGAGGCAAGCACTTTACCACCCACCTAAGAAGGCGGACTTTTAATAGGAAATCGTCGGTGACACGCACGTGAGTGTAATATACGTAACAGCTTTAAGCGTTACTTAAGCACACGAACAACAATCTCTGAGTACAAAACGAACTTCCACATGACAAATAGGTAAAAAGTGTTCTCTAACAAGTGCTGGTTGTGTTTCTGCATTTACCATGATCCTGCTGTTCGATTACATACTACACATTATATACTATAACAATACTCATGACGTTAAGGAATGTGCAAAACGTTCGTGGGTAGTGGTATAATTAAACAGGGCATGGGATCATAGCCTCTTGCAGATCGTGATCTTACGACAGAACATGACCGAGTGCGAATCAAAGGAAGATTAGGAAAAACAGCTTTGTGGATACCAGATCTGCTAATAACATAATATAATCGTATTAGAAAAGCCGCTCAATTTACAGAGCAAGCAGATATGCAATGAAGATCATTAATCAACATCTATATGCAAATAAAGTCCCAAAAATACATCATTTCCCGGAAAACATAAAAAAGTGGTGTCAGAGAGTCAGACTGACTTGTTACGAAACAAAAATGGAGGACGGGTGGGGGGGGGGTTAATGTCTAGTATGAGCCACGTCCACAAGACGCAGGACTGAAACTCATTCACGAAAACTAAAAAACTAAGTTATGGTATCAATCGCAGTGCCAAGGAAAAGTGAAAGCATGAGGAGTTCAGTGACTCAGGCACACTTTTCATTAAAATGTGATATTGAAGCATGCAATACCACTGATGTTACAATTCAGGATGGCGTCATTTGACCTTGAGAAGTGCCCATATCACTTTGGGTTGCCAATGTGAAGGGGTAGTCTTATCAATGACATCATCATCCTCATCACTGATGTCACCAGTCACACCCCTTTCCTCCTCTCCCTGTCTCCCGCCAATCAAAATCGAAGTTGGTGGAACTAGTCCAGACCTGCTAGCAGGACATTTTAAAAAGTCATGCAAAATGGCAGTACTAGCCAAGTTGCGCTTGGTTCCCCATACCTTTTCCTCTCACATTTGTCTCCTGCCAGTCAAAATCCATGATGGGAATTAACCCAGTAGTTGTAGGAAACAAAATTCAAAGTGATCAAACTAACCCAGCTATGGTTTTTAATCTCTTCCGTCTCATCCAATCTGAGCATAGTATTTTAGCCGAGATTGTAATGAAACAATCACAATGTAACCATTATGACTGTGTTAAAAAATATCTGAGTGACAAGAAATATCTGCCAAAAATTACGTTTGAATATTTCCGTGTCTAAGAAAAGACATCAACACACAAAACATTGACAAACATGGTTAATTACATTTTGAAGTTTCCTGTGGATATTTTGGCGAGATTTTAACAAAACGTGAGAAGATTTTTTTTGCGCCCAATTTTAGTCACAGCTCTACTAGGATCTAAAACAGAGTAGTATCTCATTAATATCTCTACTAAGTAATGGACAGATACTACAGAAGTATCGTTTCTTTTTACATATTTACTCACGGAGTCTAGTTATGTGACTGAGACGAAATTGAAGTGAATGCTTCTTGAATCACTTCTCCACTCATAAAAACTGGAGAGGTTTTTTTGTGTCCAACAACAGCCTGAGCAGGGTTAGCGTCTGAAAATAAAAATAATTTAATATCTCCATTATTTGATGGTAAGAGACTACATAATAGCTTGGATTTAATATTATTTTATATATTGATTCACAGTTTTTGTTATGGATGACAAAAATTAATTTGAAAATCAATTCACGTTAAACATTCGTTCAATTACTTTATACAAAATATTACTAGCACAATAGGTTTTCATTTTTTGACAGAATCAAATAAAATGGCTCTGAGCACTATGGGACTTAACTGCTGAGGTCATCAGTCCCCTAGAACTTAGAACTACTTAAACCTAACTAACCTAAAGTACATCACACATCCATGCCCGAGGCAGGATTCGAATCTGCGATCGTAGCGGTCGCGCGGTTCCAGACTGAAGGGCCTACAACCGCTCGGCCACTCCGGTCGGCAGACAGAATCACTGTGTTCCATATTTGTTAGCGTTTTTCTTCACTGAAGAACCAGCTGTTACTTCTTTTGCTGATTTGCTACATGTCTCTCTTGGTATTATGCCTGTGTCTTCTTTTTGTAATTTCTTGTAATGTATTCACAAGGAAACCACATTACTACATCATAACAAGTGGGAACAAAGTGAAGTTGCACAATACCTCGCCTTTTTATATTCCTTGACAAACATTACCACACATTTAATAAAATATGAAATTTATGGTGATTGATTAATGAATTTGCACAGATGTCAGTAAGTCTAATCATGATGTAGACTATACAAATTGCGACTTCTGTAACAAAACATGAGTGAGAAAAACTTATCACATCAAGATATTACAATATAGTTGCAGCCTTAATATAATAATTACAGAGACAGAGAAGAAGTTTGCTGTGGTGCATAAATAAGAGAGATAACATGTACCGATGATGATCATGAGGTTGAGGACGACAAAAAATGGAGAAAAAATCTAGGTAAATTTTTTCTGTTGTGTGCACACATAAACGGTGTCAGATTGCCAGAAACTGTATCAACTTGCCCCTAAAATTTATATATCAACCTGACCTGAAAGTATTCGCAGAGAAAATTTATAACAGCTGCAGAAAATAAAGTGAAAGACTCAATGGTAAGTGGCAATTGAGAACATTAGGCCTTACCCAGAAGTTTTTAGATAAATAATCAGGTAGTTAATGCCTTGAGCCACATCCCCTGCTATGTTTCTTATTGATCCGAACCAAGACTGGATGAGACAATGAGGAATAGCGCTCTGTCTTCTCAAAGCTTTTGCTAGACGATCATCTTTTGTGATATCAACAAAAACATTTGGATTGTGATCAATTTATTATGCTTTCCAAGATATATGTCTGGTGCTTTTGGTGTGCATAAACTGTTATAATGATTCTCTTCGTTAGTTCTTTGTGCACTTTAGACTGTAAGCTAGATCATCTATAGTGGGCATGTGCATGTCTTGCAACAAGTTTTTATCTAATTAATCCATAGTATAGATATCGAATCGTCTACTAAGCTAGAATTCATTCCAGTAGTGCCAATATGGATAATATAGACTGTTTAGATATGGAAATATTTATTTTGGAGGTCTACTGTGCTTACAAATTAAGGTACACAATCGAATTTACATCGCCAACAAGTGCATCTTAATCCACAGATAGTACCAATATGCAAGATGTGTGTATTCTAATAAATAATACAGACAATTTATCCATTGAAATGTTTCATTTGAAGGTCCACTGTGCTTTCTGCTCGAAATGTTACATTTTTAGTTTGGTGAAAAGTTTGTATTTTCGAAAACAGTAGTTACACTCTACTTACACGCGACACATAAGTGTGTGTGTGTGTGTGTGTGTGTGTGTGTGTGTGTGTGTGTGTGTGTGTGTGTGTGTGTATGTGAGTGCTTTTACATGGTGTATTTTTGTTACATGCTGGTGTTTTTTAATAGCTGACTACAATTTTGAGAGCCATAGTTTTGACTTCAGCCTACATTTTTTGCTTAAAATCGTCTATGTCTAGCTCAAAAGCAGTACTAGGCATCGATTATACTTTCTACTGATGTATTATGTTCTTATACCTTCTAAAATGGTGGTGTCTGTTTGATCTACAAGGTATCGGCAACATACCCCAAATTTAAATGTCAACACCTTTTACATATTTGGATACCACTGTAAGACTTGACAAGTATCATAGAACAACTTATATTTTATTTGAATGTCTGTTGTGATTTCCACCAGGAAGAGGCCTAAACAATTACTTCAGAACTCGACTTTTTGTGACTTTCATAGTATATTCTGCATGCTCGGGCATTTGTCGATCTCTTAGTCCAAAGTTTTTTTTTTTATTTAGCGTGACTTCTTGGCTACATGTGTTTATGCACGAAAATAACATTGAGGTATTGATGGTCCACATTGCTTAGGTATTCTGCTGACAATTTATACTTTATACTTGAAAAAAACATTGTGACACTTCATAAGCATTATTAATTGCGAAAATAATTAATTTGAGGATCTATTTTGCCTTACGCTATGGCACAATGGTAAGAAAGAGATTTAGGAACCAGGTTCTAAATTGTAAGACATATCCAGGGGCAGATGTGGACTCTGACCACAATCTATTGGTTATGCACTGTAGATTAAAACTGAAGAAAATGCAAAAAGGTGAGAATTTAAGGAGATGGGATCAGGATAAACTGACTAGACCAGAGGGTGTACAGAGTTTCAGGGAGAGCTTAATGGAACAATTGACAGGAATGGGGGAAAGACGTATGGTAGAAGAAGAATGGGTACCTCTGAGGGATGAAGTAGTGAAGGCAGCAGTGGATCAAGTAGTTAATTCGACGAGGGCTAGTAGAAATCTTTGGGAAACAGAAGAAATATTGGATTTAATTGATGAAAGGAGAAAATATAAAAGTGCAGTAAATGAAGCAGACAAAAAAGAATACAAACGTCTCAAAAATGAGATCGATAGAAAGTGCAAATGACTAAGCAGGGATGGCTAGAGGATAAATGTAAGGATGTAGAGGCTTATCTCACTAGGAGTAAGGTAGATACTGCCTACAGGAAAATTAAAGAGACCTTTGGAAAAAAGAGAACCACTTGTATGAATATCAAGAGCTCAGATGGAAACCTAGTTCAAAGCAAAGAAGGGAACACAGAGAGGTGGAAGGATTATGTAGAGGGTCTATATAAGGGTGATGAACTGGAGGACAATATTATGGAAATGGCAGAGGATGTAGATGAAGATGAAATGGGAGATACGATACTGCGTGAAGAGTTTGACAGAGCACTGAACGACATGAGTCGAAATAAGGCCCTGGGAGTAGACAACATTCCATTAGAACTACTGACGGCCTTGGGAGAGCCAGTCCTGACAAAACTCTACCATCTGGCGAGCAAGATGTATGAAACAGGCGAAGTACCCTCAGACTGCAAGAAGAATATAATAATTCCAATCACAAAGAAAGCAGGTGTTGGCAGATGTGAAAATTACCGAACTATCAGTTTAATAATCATGGCTGCAAAATACTAGCACGAATTCTTTACAGACGAATGGAAAAACTGGTAGAAGCCGACCTCGGGAAAGATCAGTTTGGATTCCGTAGAAATATTGGAACTCGTGAGGCAATACTGACTCTACGACTTATCTTAGAAGAAAGATTAAGGAAAGGCAAACCTACGTTTATAGCGTAGGTAGACCTAGAGAAAGCTTTTGACAGTGTTGACTGGAAAATTCTCTTTCAAATTCTAAAGGTGCCAGGGGTAAAATACAGGAAGCGAAAAGCTATTTACAATTTGTACAGAAACCAGATGGCAGTTATAAGAGTCGAGGGGCATGAAAGGGAAGCAGTGGTTGGGAACGGAGTGAGACGGGGTTGTAGCCTATCCCCGATGTTATTCAATCTCTATATTGAGCAAGCGGTAAAGGAAACAAAAGAAAATTTCGGAGTGGGTATTAAAATCCATGGAGAAGAAATAAAAACTTTGAGGTTCACATATGACATTGTAATTCTGTAAGAGACAGACAAGGACTTGGAAGAGGGGTTGAACGGAGTAGATAGTGTCTTGAAAGGAGGGTATAAGATGAAGATCAACAAAAGAAAAACGAGGATAATGGAATGTAGTCGAATTAAGTCGGGTGATGCTGAGGGAATTAGATTAGGAAATGAGACACTTAAAGTAGTAAACGAGTTTTGCTATTTGGGGAGCAAAATAACCGATGGTGGTCGAAGTAGAGAGAATATAAAATGTAGACTGGCAATGGCAAGGAAATCATTTCTGAAGAAGAGAAATTTGTTAACGTCGAGTATTGATTTGAGTGTCAGGAAGTCGTTTCTGAAAGTATTTGTATGGTGTGTAGCCATGTATGGAAGTGAAACATCGACGATAAATAGATTAGAGAAGAAGAGAATAGAAGCTTTCGAAATGTGGTGCTACAGAAGAATGCTGAAGATTAGATGAGTAGATCACATAACTAATGAAGAGGTATTGAATAGAATTGGGGAGAAGAGAAGTTTGTGGCACAACTTGACTAGAAGAAGGGATCGGTTGGTAGGACATGTTCTGAGGAATCAAGGGATCACCAATCTAGTGCTGGAGGGCAGCGTGGAGGGTAAAAATCGTAGAGGGAGACCAAGAGATGAATATACTAAGCAATTTCAGAAGGATGTAAGCTGCAGTAGGTACTGGGAGATGAAGAGGCTTGCACAGGATACAGTGGCATGGAGAGCTGCATCAAACCAGTCTCAGGACTGAAGACCATAACAACAATAACTATGTAAACGCTTCTCTAATATTCTTGTGCCCTTTATTGGTTTTACAACTTCCAGTTATGCATCACCCTGGTTCCCAGAACTGATGAAGATAGACGTTGACTGTGGATATTGCATCACAGACATAGTCCCTTTGGCTATTCAGAGATGTCACTAAACCCGCCGAAAGGTGTAAACAACCATGCATGAGCAGCGCCTATTATCTGGAAGCGGTCCGACAGTCGATCAGTACCACTCATTCTACCAGGAAGGAGGTTCATGGGTCGTGTTGTCTGTAGTTCAATCATATCCGGACGGTCAATATTGGGGTTCGATCGCGTCTGAATTGTTACTTTGTGCCAGGAAGGGCTCTCAACAAGGGAAGCGTGCAAGTGAGAATCAAAGCGATGTTGTTCGGACATGGAACAGATACACAGAGACAGGAACTGTCGATGACATGTCTCGCTCAGACCGCCCAAGGGCTACTACTGCAGTGGATGATCGCTACCTTCGGATTATGGCTCGGAGGAACCCTGACAGCAAAACCACCATGCTGCATGACACTTTTCGTACAGCCACATGACGTCGTGTTACACCCAAACTGTGCGCAATAGGCTGCATGATGCGCAACTTCACTCCTGACATCCATGGCGAAGTTCATCTTTGCGCGATACAGATGAGCCCAACAACATGCCGAATGGACCACTCAGGACTCGTATCACTTCTGTTCACCCATGAGTGTCGCATCTGCCTTCAACCAGACAATCGTCGGAGACGGGTTTGGAGGCAAGCTGGTCAGGCAGAACGCCTTAGACACATCGTCCAGCGAGTGCAGCAAGGTGGAAGTTCCCTGCCGTTTTGGGGTGGCATTGTGTAAGGCCGACGTACGCTGCTGGTGGTCATGGAAGGTGCCATAGCGGCTGTGCGATACGTGAATGCCGTCCTCCGAGCGATTGTGCAACATATCGGCAGCATATTGGCGAAGTAATCGTCTTCAAGGACGACAATTCGCGCCCCATCGTGCACATCTTGTGAATTACTTCCTTCAGGATTACGACATTGCTCAACTAGACTGGCCACCATCTTCTCCAGACATGAACCCTATCAAGCATTCCTGGGATAGATTGAAATGGGCTGTTTATCGACAACGTGACCCACCAATCACTACGTCGAATCGCCGTTGAGGAGTAGGACAATCTGGACCAACAGTGACTTGATGAACTTGTGGATAGTATGTCATGACGACTACAATGCAAGAGGACGTGCAACTGGGTATCAGAGTTACCGGTGCGTACAGCAATCTGGACCACTACCTCTGAAGATCTCGCTGTATGGTGATACAACATGTAATGTATGATTTTCAGGAGGAATTGAAAGGTCGCAAATGATTTTTATGTTGATCTCTATTCCAATTTTCTGTGCAGGTTCCGGAACTCTTGGAAGCGAGGTTATGCAAAACTTTTTTTGACGTGTGTATTTCAAATTCCTCTTAATTTTTGGGGCTTCTTCGGTACTATTTCCTCGAAGTTAACTTTTTCTTCTTCAGATATCCATGGAGAATTTTTGAGAGCAAGTTTAAAAATTAAATTTTTTTGTACTTATTCACGCATCTAGTCTGCAGATACCGGTAGCTACTGGGGACATGCATAACGAAAACAAAGGACATATATCCTATCATAAAACACAGCGAATTTAATTTATTTCCTGAGCTAGGAGAAAAGTAAAATTTGGATGCGACATATACGCTACGAAATGACTGATAAAGTGACATAACATATAGTATTAACAAGAAGATACCTATAAGCTGAAATAAATTGCATTCTGAAAAATTATTTTCAAACCGATTACGAGAAAGGCCTACCCAGAAATTTTGGAGTTCGTGAGTACTTTCGTGCTGAGAGTAATGACTGACTTCTCAAACGAGAATGAAAACGGCACTTGGCGAAAATTTGAGCACTCGCCCACACAACAGGCAGGAGGGCTGGGGGCGGTATATTTCTGACAGGGACGCGGAGCTGAGCAGTCTATTTCCCCCACACTCGCGTGACAGGCCTTGCTGAAGGTTTCAGGAGAGAGGGAGGGAGGGGCGAGTGGAAACCAGGGGACGTCATTAAAACTGCAGGAGTCGCTAATGGGCTGCGCTGGCAGCCGCTGAGCCGGCGACACAAATAGGGCTCCAGCGGGGGCTGAAGGGCGGACGTCGATCCGCGCCGAGACCCAGCCGTAACTACGCCACTGTCTACGCTGCTCCACTCCACAGCACTGCAAACACTCCGCCATGGCGGCTCATAATGACAGCCGGTAAACGTTCGTGTCCCATTAATACGAGCGTGGCCGGGGCGCCTCTTTCTGAGGCGGTTATTTTCCCAGCCCTCACTCCCTCCCGCAGCACATCAAGAAATAAATGGGATCCTTACAAGCGAGGAAGCAGTTTCCATATTGCGAACATGTCTGAAAGAAAGATATTTTTGAGAAGATTGTAGTTGAAAAGAGCCTACTGGGGCACACTTGTATATGGCACCCGAATATGATAACAATATTAATGTAAACTAATGTGAAACCTAGACTGTTGTAAACGATGTAAGTGTCTGATATGCTTCGTAATGCAGATCGCTGACTGTGCGTGACCGCAGAGCCAAAGATACTGCTTCAGGTCTGAGATTGTAGTGTTGGAGTATGAGAGCACTTGGCTCACAGTTGTCGGTAGCTGTCTGTGTGTGAAAGAGGATTGAAGTATCTGTGCAACCAGAATAGAAATGCGGAAAACACAAGTCCGAAAACAATTTATTGGCCTCGCCAAAACGAAGCAATAATACGATCTCCAAAAGAATAACATACTCGATCCCATCTGCGGATCGACACAAATATAAAATACTAGTTAATAATAATAGAAAAGATACGATTCTTTACGGGGAGCGAACACAGACAATTCTATAATGTCAGGAGGTTCGTCGATTATACCAAGCCAGTCTACGAGAGATCGCCCAGCTAGAAGAGGGGTCTGGCAGAGGCTGCCGGGCCGGACGCTCTGTATCTTTCCAAGCGGTGCGTCGAACTGCCTTTTGCCCTCAGTGCGCCACCTTATAAAGCCCGTTGGCGGAGGTTTTCCTGGTCAATATACGCCCTGTCATACAGGCATCCCGTGTTGGTTGAACGTGAAGTGGGATGCCGATACAGTAGGCGCTACGATGTATGGAGTTGGCGGCCACAGCAAGGACGGTGTAGGCAGTTTTTGTGGTGTCCTCTGTGAGGCCACCTAGTGTTAGATCAATGTAGAAATTACGAGAAAATGGAAGCAGAAGTCTTCATGTAAGCAAGATAAAGATGTTAAATAATTATGATTTTCATTTTGCTAGCGCGTTAGTGTAAATAGTTGGATGATAATTTGTAATTGTTGATTAACCCCAGAATTTACGTAAACAGATAGAAAAATGGCTAATTAGATATTTCACTTTTGTAACGCTTCTATGATTTGTTGACAGAGCTATACATAATTTGATAGTTTATGTTTTAGCTGGATTAGTGAGGTTAGATAACATTTGCTGTAAAGAATGTCACTGTTTGTGGGTCAATTAGTAAATATGATATATTCTTCTTTTTGACCAATGTAACTTCAGTTGTCAAATGTTTTGAAACCTCAAACTTAACTCGCGCTGTAATTTAAGAAAAAAAATTAGTAATTTACCACAATCAGTACCGCCTCCCTGTCCAAGTCATATTTTTCTTTTAAGGAAGTTGGATGTTCTTAAATGTTTTACTTTATCAGCCAAAAGAATTTCATGTGCATTTCAAGAATTATGGCCAGCATTGCACACTGCAGAGCCTGCGGCAAGCATTCACATTTTTTTATCAGAGTCCAATATATATCGCGTTACACCGTTGCTGCTTTAGAGGTAAGCCAATTTAGTATTATTGTTATGTGCATAGGGACCAAAGTTATCAGTTTTGAACAAGGCCAGAGGATTCAGTGCCTAAAGGGCTAATCTACGTATTTCAGTGACTGTATTTCCTTATTGGTACTGGGAGGTGCATTGCCCAACCAGTTCAAACAAAAGTTTTGCTAACAATAACACCGAGCAAGCACACCACTTGCAGTTACAACGCGCGACACGACAATTCGAGTTCGGTACTCATTCCACAGTTCAGACATTCATTCATTCAACGTAATCTTAAAGTTTTCTATTTTAACAGAACTTTACACAATATAAAGCACTGCGTCGTCAGGCCACAAGTGGCCCATCCGACCGCCGTATCATCCACAGTTGAGGATGCGGATAGGAGGAGCGTGTGGTTAGCACACCGCTCTCCCGGTCGTGATGATGGTTTTCTTGGACCGGAGCCGCTACTGTTTGGTCGAATAACTCATCAATTGGCATCACGAGGCTGAATGCACCCCGAAAAATGGCAACAGCGCATGGCGGCTGGATGGTCACCCATCCAAGTGCGGACCACGCCCGACAACGCTTAACTTCGGTGATCTCACGGGAACCGGTGTATCCACTGCGGCAAGGCCGTTTCCGTTACACAGTATGCTGTTACAGTAATACATTTCTAGGCAACTTCATAATGTAGCGAAGTTTTTATTAAACGCCACCACGGAAATTATTTGGGACCCTCAGATATCACCTTCCATTCTTATTAACAAACATTTTATTGAAAGGCAAATGTCTAGAGCTCGAATCTCGATCCGGAACACAGATTCAATCTGCCAAGAAGTTTCACATCAGAGCGAAATCCGCTGCAGAGTGAAAACTTCTTTCTGGAATTATTTAACAATTTTTAAAATGTAAATTTGTTTCTGACTTTGCACCTGGACTTACTGCTCCTTTGAGTTAATTAGGTCGTTACCAAATTAACAGGAAAAAAAGGAAACGTTTAGAAAATTACCCTCCCCCCTCCACTCTTGTCTGATTCTTAAAGAATCGGACTCCCGTATACAATCGTCATATCTCTCCAACTATGCATCGCACAATGATATAAGTCCGTCGATATATTCAATAATATGCAAGATGTCGCAGGAGGAGTTATCAGTATTCAAGGACATGGCAGTAACAATCAATCGAAGCAAAAGAGTCAAGTAAACGTGTACAGATCATTTTTACCGTCTTTTCACATGGTTAAACTAGATTAGATTAGATTCAGTTTTAGTTCCATAGACCAAGATGAGATGATTCTCGTGGCTGTGGAAGAAGTGAGAAAGAATAACATAAAAATTATAAGACATTGGAATATAATACTTACTATCCTGATCATTTGTCCAGAGATTGTCAAAACAGGCGAATACATTACAGTAAACCGAAGCTGCTAATATATACAGAATTAATACACTGTCAGAGTGAATCATGATTATGAACTTTTAATAAATTTGTCATACACAAAATACCTAATCACGATTGTTCTAACCAAGTGCGGTCAAAACTGAAATGTAACAGACATTTTTACTGTAGCTGGCCTAACAATCTTATTTAAAATAATCATTTGGCATAGAAGCACTTGCCTATTGAAAAGTCTTTCAAGAGCTGTTTGAACTGTGCTTTTCCTCAAACCAAGTTTTTAAAGGTTTCTGCAATTTTATTGAAAATGTATGTCCCTAAGTATTGGACCCCTTTTTGGGCGAAGGTAAGTGATTTTAGATCTTTATGTAAATTGTTCTTATTCTTGGTATTGATACTACGTATTGTACTATTGGTTGTTTCCAGGTCTCTTAATTCGGGACTGTAATCATTAGAAACTAGCTATCATACTTTCAAATGACATTTTGTTGTGATACTTTTGTGTAAGCTTTAGAGCTTTTATTAATTGTATTTCTGAATCTGTCCATCTGCACTACAACATAAATGCGACATGGAGTCAAAAAGGAGTTATGCGACAATGTTAAAAAAGATGTGCGCTGAGGAAAAAAACTTTGACTGGATAGAAGCAGTTATCCTTTTCAAAAGTTATTTTCCAACATCTTTTGTTCGCGTTTTAAGGCTAAAACTAAAAGATAATGTACTAGCTGTGAAAGGAGCAGACTAATAAAAACGAAACAGACGAAAAAAATAAGTAACCGTCTGTATTTCAAAAGTAATAGCCTTGATTGTTAACATATTCCCCTTACATTGAGACAATACAGTCAACGCCTATAGACAAATATGATCACGGTCGCTTACCAAACCGTGATTGTACCCAGGTGTGAATCAATTCGTCTGAAGCAAATCGACAGCCTCGACGAATATCTTACTTCAGGACTCCATAAATGAGGAAATTGTACTGGAAGAGATCAGAAATTGAATAAACTGAAGCGCGCCACCTCGTCTAAACGCACAAGAATGTTGACTCACGGAATCATTTTCTTGCGTGTTGTCAAGATTTTTTTCAACTACGCTTTACAAATATCTTTGGGAAGCCTTTATAAATCATACTGTCCCGATAGCTCCCTATACGACTTTCACATTTTGGAACCCTGAATAACGTCGTAATCGTTTCTTTACTTCGGAGGGACGTGCACGCCTGGATACAATCATTGTTCCGTAGGTAACCTCAAACATTTTTCCGTGAGGGTATTGTTCGTCTTTTCTACCAGTGGGATAGATGTATTGACAGCTTCGGTGATTGCTTTCGAAATAACAGTTTACTTACTTTTTCTTCATTTGTTTCGATTTCATTTGATTGCCCCTTGGATTTCCAACTATCTCAAAGTGGTTTCCTTGAGTGTTCTGAGTGATTTTGCGACAGATGGCACACTGACAGGTGTAATTTTACTTCGGTGAGTTATTACATTCAGTAATTACACTGAAGAGCCAAAGAAACTGGTACACTGGCCTAATATCGTGTGGGGCCCCCGCGAGCACGCAGAAGTGCTGTAACACAACATGGCATAGACCCTACTAATCTCTGATGTAGTGCTGCAGGGAATTGACACCATGAATCCTCCAGGGCTGTGTATAAATTCGTGAGAGTTCGACGGGGTGGAAATCTCGTCTTATTAGCACGTTGCAAGGCATCGCAGATAGGCTCAATAATCTTCATTTCTGGGGAGTCTGATGGCCAGCGTAAGTGTTTAAACTAAGAAGAGTGTTCCTGGAGCCACTCTGTGGCAATTCTGGACATGTGGCGTCTCGCATTTTCCTGCTGGAATTTCCCAAGTCCATCGGAATGCACAATGGACATGAATGGTTGCAGGTGATAAGACAGGATGCTTACGTAAGTGTCACCTATCAAAGTCGTATCTAGACGTATCAGGGGTCCCATATCACTCCAACTGCACAGAACCTGCACTATTACAGATCCTCCATCAGCTTGAACAGTCCCTAACTAACATGCAAGGTCCATGGATTCGTGAGGTTGTCTCCATACCCGTACACGTCCATCCGCTCAACAGAATATGAAACGGGACTCGTCCGACCATGCAACATGTTTCTAGACATCAACAGTCCAGTGTTTACTGGCCAAGGCGAAGCAGGAAGTTATGTGTCTTGCAATCATCAAGGCTACACGACTGGGCCTGAAGTTTCGGAAACCCGTATCGATGATATTTCGTAGATTGGTTAGCTCGCCGACACTTGTTGAAGGCCCAAAATTGAAATTTGCATCAATTTGCGGAATAGTTGCACTTCTGTCACGTTGAACGGTTCTCTTCAGTTGTCTTTGGTCCCGTTCTTGCAGGATCTTTTTCCGGCCGCTGCGATTTCGGAGATTTGGTGTTTTACCAGAGTCCTGATATTCGCTGTACACTGCGAGTTGTAACAGGCGGGACATGGGGACCAGCCCGGCACTCCTTCCGTATTTAAACCCTCCCCATCAATAGGATTAACGACGAGGGCCGGTGTGTCTGCCGGCCTAGATGTGGCTTTTAGGCGGTTTTACATATCCCACTATAATGTTACTTTCCCTTGTATTTAACTCAACCTAGCATAGTAGACACTTTTCAGGTGCTGCTCGTACGCTAGTAAATTACATGTTTCGTTCATCATTTGGAACGTTTCTGCCTAAATGATCCTAAAAAGACTGCATGTTCTGGCTATTTATGGGACTTCGAGAGTACGCCCTTGTAAGACTGAGCCAGCTCTGCTAAGCAAGTTTAGCTAACAGAGCTGCCGCACAGAGCTGTCACATCGGAGAGAGGCCCTACTTAATTTGGTTGGTGAACATGTGAAGTGTGTACCATCTCCACTGCTTTTGCTCAATACCGTCATACGACCCACAAAATTATCTGCTCAGCGCAAGAGGTAGCCATATTAGATCGCAGACGGCCTTCCAGAAATGAACTAACCTAAAACAATGGAAACTTTCAGGTCCTAAACTACGCAAATTCCTCATATAGTTGCACACTTGAAGGGTCTCGTCCATGGAACACAAAACCATGTGGGGTCATTGTAGGTCAAATTAGCTTCTCAAACCCTCACAACGGACAAAGCCAGCAAAGCTGCTTCATGTGGCTACAGACGGGCCACCTGTGACCCACCCCCGTGTCGTCCTACACTAGTGGCGTCAGTGGGGTGCGGTGTAGAGGGTCGTGGTGTGAACACACCGCTGTCGGCTTTCTAGATCCTGCCTCGCTCACAGTCTTTCCTCATAAAGTACTCTCTATAACTGCACGCGGAAGACCTTACAAGCGTGAAGAAACCAGAAAGTGCCACGCGAGACTTGCAGTGTTATTCCTATCACCAGGTCTACGTTGCTGAAACGGAGCGAGGGCGTTGTTAGGGAAGAAACCCTGCTCTAAGGACTCATAACACTCCAGTTTTCATTGAATTGTTTTAAAAATTCAGATGTTGTTTACCGAGCCTCAATTTAACCAGTAAATCAAAGCTCCTCCGCTCTCGCCACATGCCGGCTAATCGGGACGTCCTAAGGCAATGGCGTCGTTTTAAGGCGGTATGTAGCGTCGTGAGGTAAACACACCGCTCTCCCAGCCGTTGACAGCTTTGTGGACTATGGAGCCGCTACTTCTCATTCAAGTATCTCCTCAGCTGGCATCAGGAGGCTGAGCGGACCACGTTCTACTCCTCACACCAACAAAAAATTCCCTGCATTATAAGGAATCGAACCCGGGTCCTGCGCACTGTACTCATCTACGCTCAACACCTAGCTATGGGGAAAGCATGCAGTAGCTACCGACAAATAGTTGTACTGGAAGATAATGGTAGAAAATATCTTTTAGAGACAGTTCATAATGAGTAAATGGACGATGGTCCTCGCAACGAGTGCGATAAACAGCCAAAAAGTGTATGAAATTTTTCGTGTGCTATCGTTTCGTGATGAGCCAAGATGATCACAATCGAGAGGGTGTTCATTTTCTAGCGGGAATCTGACTTTACACACTGTATTCACTAAAAACTTATCGCTGATGGAATGATGACCGCCACTGCTAACCATGAATTATAGCAGTGCCCTCGGCGTGGGACTTACGAACAGTAACTTTATTGCTCATATCGCTATAGAGACACTGAGAGTTAGATATACTTAAATAAAACAGCAAATAAAGTTTCTGTAACACTTCATAAACATTGGTATCTCGTACGTCATGATAAACCCCAAAATGTTTATCGTGATGGTATGTGAAAATGTGATGTAACTAAAGTTAGCGAATGGTGATGTTCTCGCATTTATGTGTGTGTGTGAAATTTTCTGGGACTTAACTGCTAAGATCATCAATCCCTAAGCTTACACACTACTTAACCTAAATTATCCTAAGGACAAACACACACACCCATGCCCGAGAGAGGACTCTAACCTCCGCCGGGTCCGGCCACACAGTACATGACTGCAGCACCTTAGACCGCTCGGCTAATCCTGCGCGGCTCGCACTTATGGTCATCGCCTCTGTGGTAAGGATAAACTCTTCGTCTTTGCCATCGCCTCAACGGTTCAAGACAACGATGTGACTGCTTGAAGGCGTTCACCTATAACCATGGCAAACAAGAACCCAGGAATCGAGAAAATCACTAGGCGCCTGCGAACGTGGAGACAAACAAGCGGCGTAACGAGCTCTATATCAGCAGCAGAAATAAGTGCAGTCGCAGCGGTTTCGATAGAATGTGCTCACGCGACTCAAACCCGAGACAAGGGGCGAGACACTGGTCTGGCAGGGACCACTTTAGAAACTTAGAACCGAGTAGTGAGGCCAGTCCGTTGGTGTGGCTGCCGCTGTTTGGATCACTCAGTGTTTACTCCGTGGCACGCAATTCACAGTGGCGGAATGGACCTCTTTAGTATTCCCTCCTGTCTAATGTTTCTCTTTTCTACGACCGATCAGTGGAAATTTCAGTTTTGGTAATTTTCTGTTATTTATGTAGCTGGGTACATGTTTTAGTTATGTAAGTTTTGTAGCTGTAATTTGAAAGAAATTTCCAAAATCAATTCAAATGCATCTTAAAGAAATAAATAATAAACTGATAACAGTAACAAACTACTCGGCAGGTGGGTCGTTATAGCCACGTTTACTGTTTGTGTTACCATATTCCTAATCGATAGATTAATTACATAAAGAAAATCAGACACAATGCCTTATAAGAAGGCATATATGATACATTCATTTCAACAAAGATTTTGACTGTTAATCATTGCAAAATTATACGTGCTAGTTAAAATAATTGTAATGAGTTAAAATTTTGTTTAACAATTCGTGTCGTTGACGGAATTAGCTTCAAAGCACAAAGTCCCA